>NC_088326.1:8186818-8489848 GCF_910592395.1 Lineus longissimus
AATGAACTATCAACGATGTGCGCGGACGATGGATTCATAGATCGTATACTGTTCTTTGCAAACAAGCCGACACTCTACAAAACAACTGTACAGATGCAATCGAACGAAAAACTGATGCAAGAACCGTTCCAGGATTTCCGAAATATCTTTAAGAACCTGGATATCCTACATCGTGGTAAACAGCAAAACTACACATTGGATGAAGAGGGGGCACAACTTTTCCACGATTACGCTGATGAGTTCGTGGAATTCATGTGCCAACGATGGACCACAAATGATGGTAAGAATTACTCCCATTTAATTTTTGGAAATTATGACTTGTTTGACATTCAAAACAAAAATGCATGTAATTACCGTCAATTATTATAGAACAAGGAATAATACGGCATTGACTGCGGGATTCGAAGACGATACCATCCATGTACGGCAACACGTAATGCACGACGCCTTTTTATTAATGATATTTATCTTAAATACTCTTTTAGATGATATACAACCGGAAACTCAGAACGCACACGGACACGGTGACGGCATACAACCGACGGCGTCAACCAGCAAAGACTCAATTCACGTTTTGAGATTGAGCGCAATTATACATATCTTGAACACGGCCATTCAACAATCGCTGGATAGTCAGGACATCCAGATCCACACACGAGTACCCAAGAAATGTGTCCAAGCAGCAATAACCCTGTACTCATCACTCCAACAGATGAAGGAAATGTTCGTACAGGCGGCAAAAGGTGCCGGAATAAAAGACGAGGTGTCCATCCCAAACGTAATACCACTAAAGCAAAGAATATGCAAAGCCATTGTTAGCACTGGAGGCCCCGTCACAACCCCGAAACTGATCGGAAAGAAATTAAACAAGATTGCGACAACTACCATCAAGGGTAAGCAAACAAAGCCCCCCCCCCCTTAACCAGATTCATTACAAATGAACAATATCTAATTGGAAAAATATGCAAATGTCAATTAAATTCCAACAAATCTTAATCAATACGGACATACGTGTCTTATCCGAAACAAAACTCACTAGGCCCAACTCACTAGTGTGTCTATTATGGCGGCGCACATACACAAAATAAAACATGTCTTTCTCATTCCAGCTGTGCTAGAAGAACTTCACAGGGATGGACATGGGTATCTACACACTCCTGCCGAGGGTCGGTACAAGGCGCTCTTTTACAAATTGTCACCCAACACGGTACATGCCGAGAAATTCATTAAAGGCCATATATCAAGGTTTGAAAACATGCTTGATACTCATGAAATATGTTGAGGGTTAAAAAAACAAGATCCCAAACATTAAAAAAATTCTTATAATAAAGTCATTATTTAGTTATTTCAATTTTCAATTTTAAACTATTTGAATTTCCCACCACACACAACTTTAGATTAGTTCCACATGTGGCCGCTAGGGATTTTTTGATGACGTAGATCAGGTCAGTCAGAACAAAGCAAGATGGCTTCCGCATACAGTTCAGAGAGTGAGAGCAGTGAATTCGAGGATGTTTTGGTCGATACAGAAGGATATTTAAACGTTGAGCCGTACATGTTCGAGCCATTAATATCACTAGATCATAATGAGAGTGATCATTCGGACGAAAGTGATTAGAATTTGTGGTTAATCAATTTGCATGGCAGACCTGCCGATATAGCAAAGAAGACATTGATAGACGGTTGCAGATGCATAACATGTATGATTTTTGAACAGACTAATGTTGCACAATATTGTTTCGCCTCGTCAGTGTTGTATCGCCAGTTATGTCATGACGCTGAACTACTATTGAAAAGTGACGGTATTATGCACAATCATCTTGACGTGACGATATAATGCCGTGCAACGTTAGATAGGCCTAGATGTCAGATGACAATAATCTGTCATTGACAGTGGCTGTCACTGACACTGACCTGTGTCGCTGTCACCTTGCTATGGCTGGAACACAAGAAGACACTATGCGGTATCACAGACCCCAATAGGGCCTACACATTATGTATAACAACCGACCTCAGCAGCCTCGGGCATTAAATGCAATTGACATGGTTGGAACAGCTGTTTTTAACAAGTGGCATTTAATATTCAGTTGGATGCAGATATCCGGCTTCATGTGATAATCCGTATCGATAAAGTGATCACTGCAAAGTTTGGCCGAAGGCCCAGGCTTCCAACACTCCAAACGTTTGCACTTCCGAATCCACAGCTTCCTCCTCTTTCGTTCAACTGGCTTTGGAAATTCATGAAAATGGGTCCCATCCGTCATTCGATTGTTCTTTGTGCTATCCTTGACACAATTCGGAGCCACACAATACACCATAGTGAATGAAACACATTACTTCCAGGTGTGCATAATTAATTAAGGCCCTCCTGCTTTTATGATTGCATGACATGTACAGATAACCTGATCTACATCACAACTTTTGCTGAACCCGCCGCCTGGCTCTAACAAGCCAGTTGCTAGCCTGATTGGGTAATCAAGTTGTCAAACACATAATTGGCTATATCTTCAAAATGGATGGAGCTAATTGCATTTGGTTTTCTGTATTGTATAAAGTGTCAGGTACACTTTTGAAATCGTCTTACAGCAGAAAATGGCAAAAAACCTTGATATATGGCCTTTAAAGAAGCCGGGGTTGGCATGGACGACTACAAGATCAAATTCTGTGCCGACAGCAAACTCCCACAAGAACTGAACCATAACCATCCACAATATGAACTCATCGTTGACATGCTTGACAACATCACAGTGTAGATCTACATATACTATACGCATACGTTGAGACAACACGTTAACCAAGTCGACGCTGCAACTTCTTCCAATCACATACGCTTTCAACCAAAATAGGACCTTAGACATGTTAGACTATAGTACTACTCGTAGACAAAATCTTGCCGGTGACAATTACATAACTGGAATGTACATTATAGGCCTACTGTATTATATTGTACATTAATATGCTTTTTCAAACAAATAAACTTTTGGTTCCTTTTTTAGCAACATGCACGTTATTCATACTAAGTATCATGATTTTTAGCCGGTAGGTCGGTGCTGCTAAGCCCGAAACATGACGACGAGCCGGTGGCCGGTGAAGCCGGTGGCCGGTGACGCCGGTGGAGCCGGTGGCCGGTGGAATACACCTAGGCTCATCAGAACCATATCGGGGCGGTGGCCGGTGTAAGATTTACAGAGCCTCATCAGAACCATATCGGGTCGGTGGCCGGTGTAGCCGGTGTAAGATTCACCTATTTGGATAATTAATACGCGTAGTAATCACTTCGGACAACGCTTCATGTCGCAGAATTGTGGGGGATTGTAAAGTCGCTCCGATTTTTTTCCATACTTTCAGTCCCGTTTTTCACTCTTTTCAAAACACTCCACTGGGGATATCCTGGTGTCTAAAAACAGCTTGGGATCTCCTCTTTCCAATGACGTCAGAAAATCTTCAATTAAATATACCATATAAGGGATTGAGACGGATTTCCCAGAGCTGATTTCGTCAACAACTTGGGCCAAGTTGCTAAGGTCAGGATATCCTGGGCTCTGATTGGTCAAAACAGGTCACGTGTTAATGGCTGCGCCCATGAATCCTCCATTTGCACAGTAAACATTAACAAATTTCTCAAGTAAAATCGCATTTAAGTAAGGAATATTGAAGGTTTTACGCAAAAAATAACTTTATTTCAATTGCTGAACTATCATAGAGTACGTGTATGGTACTTTAGTGTGATTTATGTGAGATCATGGCTGATAAAGTTGCAAAAGTGTTGAATTTGTGTACAATGTAGGCACTTAGAAGACCCGCGATCGCCGACGTCGCTCATCGCAAAAGCCGATGACGTCATCATTTTTCAAAAGTGCAAATTGGCAGGGTTCGAAAATTTCGCTGTAAACGGCTAGCTTTGCTCAAATCACAATGAGGCATGGCCATTGGTCAAGACCAGAACCTCGCTTCCGTTTCGATTTTTTACCCGATCAAAATTGACAAAGTTTGGACGAAGTTCTGCCAATTTCAATCCAAAGGTAAGGTTTGACTCCTCAAAAATGTTACCCAAACCCCCCAGGCATCAAAGATTGTATGTTAGGCGCCTTCTATGTTTATCAAACTTCCCTCTTGCGAAGTTTCAGGCCAAAATTCGAACGGGAACTTGAAAGTTTTCTTCGGGTCATGTACATGCCAATACATAATGAGCTAGAGGACGATCGGAATTTCACCAGATCATCATCACCATAGTTGTCCTCCAAATGCAAACTACGATAAAATACAAACTTACAATGAAAGAATGATATATCAGGAAGATGTTTAGCGTATCATCTGGATAAATCTGCTTTTGATATGCAAGGATGGGTCGGATATTGAAACCCCATCGATGGCTTAATTTCTGCTCATTATGAGGCAATGTCGGTCACGTGACCTGATACTGCCTTCTGATTGGTTGAGCCACTTGATACGTCACTATGTTTTGTAAACAAGAGCACATGGCAAAACAGATGACAGGAATTGGAATTTTTGAAAAAGGCCTTGGGCTGGGTTTTTTTCAATGATCAAGTTATTGTTTACTTTTGAGGTGATGGTCAAGATAATTCCTGCCCTGATAATTCACCTATAAAACCATGAAAATATCTTCTTGTAAAGGGGGATTTTATTGCATGATTAAAGTTTCTTGCTTTTCCAGGCGCAGCAAAATTCAGGATGGTTGTCCCTGCTTCTTCAGGGGCACCTGCAACACCACCCAGTACTACAGAAGAGTCTTCTGGTGATTGTGAAGGTGAATGTTTTTCCCTAACATCTATCTGAGTCTGAGGGTGATTCTACATACAAAAAGATCTTGCTGGAGTTCAATGAGAGAATGATTGCCGGTCAATGTGAAAGGTTACAATTAACAACAATGATAATCATAACAACATTGATTTATTTAGATGAAAAACTTCTAGGCCTACATGTAATTAAATATGGAAGTGATGATTATTATATACTCTTTGATAAAGAAGCTTTGTAGTAAGTAATAATTTTTTTTTAAACTTTTCAGTGCCGTCTGTACCATCTGAAGGTCCACTGATGAGAACAGCAGCTGACAAAGACCGCTTCATAAAGTCCTTCGCTGACGATGTTGGTAACGACGGTGACCGTCTCCAAACTCCAATGATACGCAAGAGGTTCGTTGCATGGCTGCACTCCAAACATGATAAGAAGGACTATGTGACGACTTCAAAAAGATTGATTCAGATAGCCAGTGCGAATAACTTAGTTCAGGGTACAGTAAACTTTGATGCAACCAAAAGAGCGGTAATCCGAGTTGTGAATTTTGCAAACTTTAAACTCAATCTTTCTAAACAGGGTCATAGACTTATTGATACACTGCAAGAGGAATTTGTGATGATAATTCAGCATGTTAGTCGCATCCCCTCTGCTGATGCAAGAGATGAGGCAAGTGTGTCCACGTCGAAAAAGACTGTTCCTGGTGCATCAAAGACATCATTTGAACCTTTACCAGAGAAATTGAAAACTGATTGTCTTAAATGTTCCAAACGGCGAAAAACTGTGTTGAAATTAAGCAAGTCATGCGAAAAAAGAAGGCGGGAAATTGATAAGATATATGTTTCTTCCGATGAGGGTCGTAAACTTAGACAGACATGCAAAAGGAAAGATGCTATCGAAGGAAGACTAAGGACTGACAAGGCTACACTCAAGTTGAACTTGAAACGCTCCGAGTCTGTTGTAAGAACATTGAACAAGCAAGTTACCCCAACACCTGTTCAAAAGAAAAAGAGGACTAGGATACACACCTGCAAATTTTCAAAGCTACTTGCAGTAAAACAGCAGGAGCTGAGAAGACTCAGGAAAGAAAACAAGAAACTTGAGCTTGAGAATGAAGGCCTACGGCTCATTGTGGACGAGGACAATGAAGTTTTGGATGTTGATGTTTTGGAAAAGAGACGAAAATTCTCTACTCCTTACCGCAAAGCTGTCTACCATTGTTTGCTGAATCAGGTCCCTGTGGACAATACTGGTAATGTTATCAACTCCATTGTCAAGGAGTTAACAGGATCTGAACTTAATGCAACCCCCTCAGGCGTTACTGTCAGCCAAATGGCGTTGGAACTTGGCGTACTTAGTGACATCCAGATTGGTGAGTCTTTGGCAGTTGAGACTGACATGACAATCGCATTTGATGCTACCAGTGCTCGGGACGATCATATCAACGAGGTTCACATGATGTTTAAAGGAGACCCACCCCGAGGATTGGCGTTACAAATTTCAGTTCTTGCAGGAGGGAAAACCGAGGATTATGTTGACCACATTGTTACAGCAGTTAGAGATATTGTTACAACTTACTCGATGTACAAGGAGATCGATGTGAAACAATTTGAAAAAGATGTTTGGGCGTATCAAAAATACAATAAGTGACAGAGTGTCTGTAAATCATTGTGTTGTGGTCAGGCTTGGGGAGGAATTCGAAACCCAGCTGCTTGAATTAAAGTGCAATATTCATCCTCTAGATGGCATTGCTGGTAAAGCAAAATCAATATTAAAAGAGATTGAGAAGGACTATGATGTACACACCTCCCTCTTTGGGAAGGAGTGTGGGGCTGCCAGAGTTGTCTATAACATATCAAAGATGAGGTACAGGCAGGGGAAAGGGGATCCCAAAGGACTAAAATCATTCTTGATCAGGAACAATATATCACCCAAATTATTTGTCAGATATGTGGGCAACCGGCTGCACGTGCTGTTCCATCTTGCTGGTATTGTTTTCAAGTACAGAATTAAACTTCTTGATTATTTAAAAAAGTACTGCAACCAAAGGACTGGTCTGCGAACTTAACTTATTGCTGATCTTGGGGTTCGTTCGATCCAAATCCATCTCCAAGTTCTTGGCCTGATTGGAAAATTGGTCACTGGACCATGGATGCGAATCATGTATGGCAATGCAGCAAAGAAGTCCAACCTTGAAGTTGTGGAACAGTTCCAGAGCGTGTTCAGTGAGCTGAAGTTGCTGTCTGACGACCCGCTGACTGCACTTCACCGGGAGAACGACGTTTTCGGGATGCCCTCAACAAGGATGATATCATTTTGACTACCCTAAGGACCACAATACTTGATGCAGAACCTGAACTGAAGGATGTCCTGCTTTGGCTAATCTTTGGAGTCATCGCTGATGAAACCATACCTATCAGGAGAGTTGTCCTCTCCAACTCCTGAGATGATCAACCAGGCCAAATCTGCACCCATTCACAACATCTGTAGTGAAAGGATCCTGGGAATGACAGACCATCAAATACACAGAGGTGCCAATGCATCAGTCAGGTTTCTCGACAGCAAGGTAAAGGCGTCAAAGAACAAGACCATCGAATGGCTCGACACAAAAGATGCAGTGGAACAAGACAAGCTTGTCTCATTTGCCGTTTCCAGAGCCCGTGAAGTGCGCAAAATTAGGAAAGCTAGGGAGGAAGAAGTTGAGAGGATATACCAGCAGAGACAAAAAGAGAAAGTCCAGCAGAGGGAGCAGACCTTCAGGAACTCGATTGAGAAGACAATAAAGAGTGGTAACCCCCTCGATGCCAAGTTTTTAGAGGAGAAAAGCATTTGTCAATGTGCACCAAAGTTGGAGTACCTCAACAAACTGATGCAAGACAATTCTTTGCTGGAGAACCAGTTTATTGAACATTTCTGGTTTGAAGGTGGCGAAGATGTGTTGTACCATGGACATGTCCTGGAGCTCAAAACGTACAAAAACAAACCCAAAAAGTACATTGTCACTTACTGGAATGAGGGCGAGGCTGAAGATGATGGTGAAGACACAAAGATCGCGGTCTCACAAGCCTTCACTGATTACCTTCTTGGTGATCTTCAGTAACATCGAGACTGACATTTTCTTCCCCAATTCTAGAAAATGGGGGAAGGGGGGGGATGGTGAGTAAACAGACACCTGCTGCAATGGAACTTCATTATGCCTACCAAGTCTTGATGCAATGTTTACCCAGCTGTGTTAATTTTCTGTTGTCTACAGAGACTGCACTCATTCTCATTGGTTTCAGTCAGACAGACTTGCCCCCGTAGTATTACAAGTTTTTTTTAATCTCCTTTCCGTATCCTAACTTAAGAGGCCTAATGAGGTTCTTCTGTTTTCAGGAAAAACCTTGCACAAAAATGTTTTAATTGCCTTTTTAGGTGAAGAGATGCGTTCCTTATGACCTCCTCTACCATTTTGATATATCACATGATAGGGTGTGTTTGATTTCATATCTGCGTGTCTTCTTCAGCGTTGTCGTGTGTCGGCCATCTTGGATTTCAATATGGCCGCCAGCAGACAGTTTCTTATTGGTTACTTAAAGTGGTGTAGGCCCTATGCTGCAGTTATCCTCTTCTGTAGGTATTTCCATCCTAGTTCTTGCATAGTTGCCCATAGTTTTGTGCTAGGGAGGCCAAACAGCATGACAATTTGAACTTCGCATTGGCCGTGACCTTGACCTTGACCTTGAGGTTAAGGAAGGTCAAGGTCACGTCAATGACATGACAATGGATACTTTAACCTCCTGCAACTAACATGTCAGCATTTCATTGCAGTGGGTTGCAGTCATTCTTTTAAAGGGTCATTTGTACCCTTGTTTCTTGTGGAATAACCTATTTTTACAACACAGTTTTTGCCTTAATTGTAATGATAAAACAATAGAGGAAGGGACGCGTAAATAGGGACCTTTCCACGGCTATAGCTCAGCTCTCCCTCAACCGATCTGGACAATCTAGGTATCAATATTTTTTTTTTTCCTTGCTCTTTAATTAGAGCCCAAGATTGAGACAGTCTGAGTAATTTTGCAAAATTGTCTTAAGTGCCTATACAATGCATGCTGGATGGCTCTGATGGAGAAGAGGATGATGTGTTAGACCGACTTCATCTCCCTGATGCGCCGGATTTTGACTGTGTCATGCAGGAACTTCAGAATGCAGAAGAACTGTTGTTGGCTAATGGTATCGGTGATGGCAGTGCAGGTGATGATGGTGATGTGTCTGAAGATGAGGAGGATGGTCCAACAGTGGTGGTAGACCAAGCCAGGCCTATTGTGGATGCAGTCGCTGACCTCTTTGTGTCCTCCAGTGTGCAAATGGAGAAGGAAAAGATTTCGAAGTTCGACTGCAAGTGCAAACTTTCTGAGAAAGGCGAATGCTTTAAACAGATCTCTGAAGATTTCACGCATCGTTTACGTATGGACTTAGCAGCACTGACCCCAAAGGAAAAGGACATGTTTATCATGGGCAAAGTCAGTTGCCACGTCAACCTGTCTAATCTCACCACCTGCACGAAACATAAAACCCAGAAGGAAAGAAAGCGTTTTCGCACAACATTCGTGATTGAGAATAAAGTGATTTGCCGAGACACGTTCAGATTTATGCATTGGTAAGTCAATTATTTCATACTTCTAATTCTAACCTAATTCTAACTGAAGCTAGTGTCAGTGCAGCACTTGACTTGGTAAAGTTGGTGTGCTTGAATTTTGAGAAGAGTTTGGGACCTGATGCTCGATCTTTACACTGCGTACAAAATTTGAGTACAAAGTTAGTTCCCTTTGTAGAACACTTTTCTTTAGTTTTTACTATATCCTTCTTTCATCTTCTTTGCAGCATTGGTAATGACAGGTTATCGAAAATCATCAATACCTATGCTGAAGGTCATGTCGAGGCACTTGAAAAAAAGTCTGGGGGGAGAATCGAGAGTACTCGTGTGTTGACGTTCGAGGATGTGCGCCGAATCGTGAACTTCTTGACCACGTTCGCTGAAACTCATGCCATGATTTTGCCTGGACGCGTCCCAGGATTCAAAAGAGATGATGTGAAACTCTTGCCATCCCACGAAATGAAACGGTCCGTTTGGAGGCAGTACACAACTGCTATGGAAAAGACAGGTGAGTACATGGAGTGAGAAATTCAAATCCATCCCTGAAGGTTATCTTCAGATTAAAGAAAGCTTTATACATATTATGCCAACGAGACTAGTCTTTTTGTGAGTACATGAAGCATGACCACATGCTATATAAATCTTTGTGGTTACTTTGCAGCCAGTGTCAAAATTATTTACATGTACTACAACTTGTACTTTCATCTTTCCAGGTCATCGTGTTGCCAAGTTGACGTCATTCAGGAATATCTGGGCGCGCCTCCTTCCATTCATCGTCCGTGTGAAGCCAATGTCTGATCTCTGCTGGGCATGCCAGAAGAACAACGTTGAGGTTTATCGTAGTGCGAACTTACCAGAGATTGTCAAGCAAGCCAAGCTCAAGAAGCAGTACGGCCATCTTGAGCTTGTGGCACAGGAGCGGACTCTATATCGCGAGATGATGCAAGAAGCAAAAGCCGTTGCGGAAGAAGCTAGACTTGGGCCTAATTTGCCTTGTTCAAAGGAGATGGCAATGCATTACTCCTTCGACTTCGCACAGCAGGTTCACATCCCATCCAATCCACTACAGCCTGGCCCAATATACTTTCTTGTGCCTCGAAAGTGTGGCATCTTTGGTGTTGCCTGTGAAGGAGTAACGCAGCAGGTGAACTATCTGATAGATGAGGGCATGTGCAGTAGCATAGGTTCCAATGCTGTAATCAGCTATGTGCACCATTTCTTCGAAAACTTTGGTCTTGGGGAAGTGGATGTCCACTTACACTGTGACAATTGTAGTGGCCAAAACAAGAACAAGTTTCTTGTTTGGTATTTCTTATGGAGGACAATACATGGGTTGCACAAAACTGTGACAGTCAACTTCATGATTGCGGGACATACAAAATTTGCCCCAGACCAATGTTTTGGTCTTGTGAAAAAGGAGTTTAGAAGGAGAGAAATCTCGTCGCTGGAGGAGATGGCTACTTGTGTTTCCAGGAGCTCACCCGTGCAAGGAGTGAATATTCCTCAGCTTGTAGGAGAAGAAGCTGGCAACGTCTTTGTGTCTCTTAACGACTGGCAGGGATTCTTGACACCTTACTTCAAGGCACTGGATGGCATCAAGAAGCTACAGCATCTCAGGTAAAAAAAGTTCTATTGTATACATTATTGTATCTAGTATGAATGAAGTTCCTAATCTTACTTTTTCAGTTTGCAATTATGAACAACATTCAGTTTGCATTCACCAACACATCCTTAAAACTCAATTAAAATTTTATTAAAGTTATGTTGCGCCCACCTCTTTTTTTCAGGTGTTTTATTGACCTGATTCATTTCATTTCAGGATGTGCCCCTATAAAATTCTAACAAATTGAGCATTCTGTATCTCATAGATTGTTTCATTCTTTTTATTCTCAGGTTTGATGGAGACCATCGAGGAACTGTTTTCGTGAAGGAGACACCTGCTGGAGAGGAAAAGGCCCCTCAGCTGCTGAAGAAGGGAGGTGTCTATCCGCCAGCTACTCTACCAGACGCAGTCGTTCCACCTGGCCTGGATAACAAGAGGAAATGGTATCTTTTTACCAAGATCAGGGAGTTCTGCACAGAGGCCACTCGAGATGTCGTGTGCCCCCGCCCACCTGGACCTACAGAGAATATCGAGCTGTCAGATGAGGAGAACGTGGAAAATGAGCCCCCTGCAAAGCGTCAGAAGAAGACTGTTACAAAGAAGAAAGGAAAGAAATAAATGACTGTCTAGACTCTTCTGACTGAGTGTGTGAAGTTGATTGTACATGGAAAATCTGCCTTGTATTTAAACAGTCTCCTTAACAAACAATTTGATCTGAACCTCACTAAGGAGCTGTACCAAATTTGTGAAATGTTTAATGTGCATTGCACCGTTAAGAGCCTAAATCCACCAGCTAACGAAAAAAAAATTGTTCATCTCTATTGGCATTTGTTTCTATAGTGTATATAAATTACCTGGTAGTAAAATTGACAGAATAAAATTTTGGTTGCTAAGGAAATTTGATCTTCAATTGTTGATTACTTTAACACTGATTTTCTCAAAACTTTTTTCTGTAACTTTCGTCCGATGGCTTGGACATATTTCGCAATATCTCGGCTATCAAACATGATGTGGAAACAAAAATGGTACCAAAATGAAGCTGAGACCTCTAGGAATCTGGTGATATGCATAACTCCATTTGGCAAAATTGCTACTTACTACCCATTTTGATGTGATGGGTCACATATTGCTGACTAAGGAACGAGGCATATTGACTTTGCCTAATCATCTCTATCAGACCAATTGATATACTTTTTATGAACGCTTACAGCACGCCACAGCTAATGGTTTGATTAAATTGTCTCTTCGATATTGCTCCTTTATTGCATTAGATTTTCATCGCAATTCAATTGATTCAAGATATAGCCCATTTGAACCTGTCTGCGCCACGGGTTTAATGCTAGTTATGTTAGATTACAAGTCATACATTCAAATTTATTTTAATTTCTTGTATTATGTTTTGAAATAGTTTTTTTTTTCAGTTTGAAAGTACATGTAGGATAATACTCCCACATTCCACACCTGATTCTGTGATTCTTTGTAGGACTGCAGTAATTTCAAGGCAGGAAACTCGCTGAGAAGTAACCGGAGATACGAAATGATAGATGAGACAGCAGTTTTTGGTGCAGCATGCAGACATGAAATGCCAGTCATGATGTTCAGTTTGAAGCATGGAGAAAGGTAGAATTCTTCTTTTAGTTCCACCCTTTCAAAAGTATTTAGCTGTTTCTTTTTATGTGGAAGGCTGACAATGAACAAAGTAAATGAATAAGTTTTCTCACAATTAATCTCATTTTAAGTTATTTACCATGCTGGTAATGTACTGGTGAAAGTTGTAACTTGTAGTACAGTAGAACCTTTCTATTAAGGACACCCTTGGTACTGAAAAATGCTGTCCTTAATAGAGAGGTGTTCTGATTACAAAGGTCAAATTGAATGGAAATGACCAATTCGGGACCAAAATCAGTATCCTTAATAGAGAGGGTGTCCTGCTCTCAGAGGTGTCCACTAAGGGAGGTTCCACTGTATTTATTTGGATTTCACATTCCTCATTTGTTGTGTACAGCATTATGGTTTCTGCCAAGCATTATTTAGCATTAAAAGGCATTATCTGAGGTGGTTTGTTATTATTGGCATTATGGGACATTAGATACGCAAGTTTTCCTTCCTCTGGTATTATAACAGTATTAAATTGGTGTTTTTTGTCTATTCCAAAACAAATACGTCTACTTATTCCTTTGTCTGTCTCTCCTTAATTACCCTAACTTGTTAATTAACCCCAATCTCTTAATTGGGCTAGCTGATTACTGATCTCTCTTGAGGTATTCAAACAAAGTACTACACTTCTATGAGGCCTTTGCATTGTTTGTTTAGAGTGCTTTTGATTGAGTCAACTCTAGGCCCTAATTGCATCTGCTCCTCAATGTCACAGTGACATTGAGGAGCTACAGAAACCATACTGTGGCTCAATCTTTTTGAGGCCTTTGCATTGTTTGTTTATAGTGCTTTTGATTGAATCATCTCTAGGCCCTAATTGCATCTCCTCAACGTCACAGTGACATTGAGGAGGACAGTGACATTGAGGAGCTCAATCATCTGTCAGGCCTCAAATATTTGACAGAGTGTCACTGTGACTCAATTTTTTTTGAAATAAAAGGAGTGGAAATTTGTTTTCTCCATTACATGTGTCTTATCTCTTGTTCTTGTCAAATGTAGACTTTTTTTGCTGAGGCCATGGGGAAGTGCATTTTCCAGGAGAAGTGGCTGGCAGATGCACGTTTCTGTGACTGGATTGTGCGTGATATTGACAAACATAAATTCAGATGCAAGATGTGTTTGAAAACCTTTGCACTTGGGACAATGGGAATAAATGCTGTTATTTCGCACAATGCAAGTGAACGTCATAAAGGATGTATTAGGAAAACGAATGATAACCATTCGATTGCATCGTTTGTTTCGAGAACTCCAACTACTTCCGTTCAAGGCTGCAGTGGCGGAACAACCAATGACACTGGTACAGAAACTGCTGGGAACATTACTCCAAGAAGATCTTGTGTCGTAGAACCTTCTGATATTCGTGAGGCATTACTGTTGGGCTCGAATGCAACCCTGGAAGGCGAGATTCTGTGGACTTTGTTTACCATCACTAAGCATTACTCGTACAGCTCCAATTCCGAAATCGGGAAATTGTTTGCAAGGATATTTTCTGATAGTGCCATTGCACAGAACTTTAATTGTGGCAAGGACAAAACCGCTTATGTTACACAGTATGGGTTGGCGCCTTACATCAAAAGTAAACTCGCATCGGATTTTTAGGTTGGGTTGTAAATGCGTGCGTACCCGGTTAGACGCCAGTATGGCCGGTGCGCTCCGTCCTCGGTCAGGTTTTATATCGGAGTTTCCGTCTCCTAGTCTGGTTGCCATAACCCGGCTGAAGAGCCCAGACTACCCGGTTACTCCTAGGTGACCAGTCACATGTGTGTCTAGTTACCTGGGAGACATAGTTTCCGCTAGGCAATGCTAGGAGAAAGCTAGTCGGCCGTTGACCCTATGACGAGCTCATCCGCCCTGAGTGACTAGTAACCTTGATTTCTAGTCACCCACCTGAAACAGGTGGCACTGGATTACAGGGCTACCAGTGGCAGGTGCCCAGCCTGACCTGACCCTGACTCGCATCGGATGTTGGAAGTGATTTCTTCATCATCATGTTTGATGAAAGCCTCAGTAAAGTTACCAATTTGAAACAAATGGATGTACATATTCGTTACTGGGATGGGTCGAAAGTCGCTTCAAGATTCTATGGCTCCCAGTTCATGGGTCATGCCACTGCAGCAGACATGATGACCCACTTCAAGGTAAGTTAAAAATCTTGAATTCAAAATTCCTCGAAGATGGTTTTGTTCAGAGATTAAGTGATCTATTTAAATTTTTTAGCCACAGTGATGATACACATCATCATCACAAAGTTGCAAACTGCCTTAATTCAGATCATAAGAATGGCTTCTGTTCACTGTTCAGTTATGAGCAGGTATTGTAGTTATCGGTAATATTGATTAATTTCTCCTTTTATATATCTTATCTGGTTCTTTTTTTCAGGACTGTCTTCAAGATCTAAACATGCGGTATCTCTTGTCTGTTTCCATGGATGGGCCCAATGTAAATTGGAAATTTTTTCAAGAACTGCAAACCAACCATGAAGAGCAATATGCTGGGACACAGTTGCTTGTAGTTGGCAGTTGTGGGCTGCACATCCTGCATAATGCATTCAAGGGCGGATTCAAAGATTGGGCTATCGAGAAACTGTTACGTTCACTCCATTACCTCTTCCACAACACCCCAGCCAGGCGTGAAGACTACCAAAAAGTGACCAAGTCGAGCATCTTTCCATTGCCCTTCTGTGGGCACCGCTGGCTAGAGAATCTCCCAGTTGTCGAAAGGGCTATTCGTCTATGGCCAGAGGTCCTTATGTACGTTCGAGCTGTGAAGGAGAAGAAACTGCCAAATCCAAACACTGCTTCGTATGATGCTGTAGCCTCTGCAACCGAAGATCCCATGATCCGGGCCAAGCTGCACTTCTTCCTGGCGCTCTCCCACACATTCACTCCATTCCTGACAAAGTATCAGACTGATGAGCCAATGATGCCATTCCTGAGTTCTGACCTCAAGCAGCTTGTCAAGGTAAATGCTTGTTTAGTAGTCTTTTGGTTTTTTTATGATGAAGTCACATAGCATGTAACAAGGAATAACAATAAAATGATTCATTGCCGGGCAATTTTTCTTTGCCATTCTCTGTCTGCAAACAGAATATATGATGCATATTTTTAGATTTGACATAGAAAGTATCTACTGTTTTTCAGGACAAGATTTGTAAAGAAGGAGAACTTCAAGGGTGTTTCCACTGACAAATTGAGTAACTGGATGTTACCAAAAAGGACCTTTTGATTTCACCTGGCAGCGTTGATATCGGACTAGGTGCTGAGACGGAGCTTAAGGTAAGCACTCAGTTGTTGACTATCATGCAACATTTGACTTTTGGATGTTTATGCAGGATGACTGATTTAGAAGTGCCAGCAAAAACTGTTAAGTAAGTGTTCTTTGGGTATTGCAGAGGAGATCATGCTGTATGCTTAAGGCCAGCAGGACACCAGTTCTTGAGTCAAAATTGAATAATGATTGTTGTGACCTTCATCATTTTATGTTACAGACAGTAAGAAAATCTTTTATTTGAATGTATTTCAGGAGCTTCGCAAGAATGGATTGATTAGCCCACGTCAAGTCTTAGAATTCCAAAACGAGGCCAGAAATGGGTTGTGTTCCATGGTTGCCAAGATACTTGAGAAAAACACCCCTCAAGTACACCATTGTTCAACACATGGGCTGTGTGAATCCAGTCAGCATGAACAAAGATCGTGAGACCTGCACCAAAAAGATGAAAGGCCTGGTCCAGTGTCTGCTGCATTGCAAACAGTTGCCTGGTGGAATCGCTGCAGGTAATGTTGTTGATTATATCACATCTGTGTGTTTTTAGTGAAGTTGTCAACCTACACATTTAGAGATCCCAATTAAATGCAGCTGTTTCACTACATGTACTATGTGGGTTAGGGTTCATATACTTCAGAATCAAAATATGTCACAAGTTACTTAGATGATTCGAAACATATCTCATGTATGCATAAATTATTCATTTTTTGCAGGAGATGCAATACTTCAACAGTTCGGATCCTTCCTCGACGATGAAGGAAGAGATGAGACCTTCAAAGGCTACAACCAGCAGACCACTAGAGTTGACATGTTTCTTCGAGATGCTATGGCAAAAGGGAAGTATGAGAAACTGTGGATTATGGTGAAGAAAGTGCTTTTCCTGTCCCATGGTCAGGCAACGGTGGAGCGTGGCTTTTCGATCAATAAGGAGGTGGAAATCACTAACATGAGTCCAAATACAATCGTTGCACACCGGCTTGTGTGCGACTTTGTTTCAACTTGTGATGGTGTGCTCAATGTTCCAATCACCAAGAAGATGCTCTCAGATGTTTGTTCGGCCAGATCAAGGTACCGATCCCATCTTGAGGAGGAAAAGTAGAAGAAGATGAGTGATAATCAGAGAGAAAAGAGGAAGCGTGTTGAAGATGAACTTGATGACATTAGGAAGAGAAGGAGAATTCTGAAGGAAGTCTGTGTTCAGTTGGAGGACGAGCGTGACAGCTGTGCTGATGAAGCAGAACGACTGTTGAGTGTTGGTGGCAAGGGAGGGTTCGGAAAGTCACACCAAATGTTGACAAAATCCAATGCATACAGGAAAAAGCTCAAGCTCAAGCAGCATGACTTGAAGAAGTTGGAGGAGGAAGTTGATGTGAAATCTAATGAACTCAAACACCTCATGGACAATTAGCAGTGAACTGTTTGACAAACTGAGAACATATTAGTTGACATTGATTCAGATAACATTACGTTACATGCATCTTATGTAGAAAATATTTACCAAACTGATAACTCGTTGAGTGGACACTTCTATTAATCTACCTACAGAGTGTTGAGTGTTGAAAAAAACTCACAACAAAATATTAGTGCCAATGTAAATGTCAAGGAAGTGACAATATTTTTAGTTGTGTCATGCTACAAACTGGTCTCAAGTGCTCATTTCCTCTTATATACATCTATAGGAAAGAATTTTATCAAAACTTCTAATGTATGATAAAATAATTCATCAAAGAACTATGGCTTTGTGTTATTTGATTGTTGTGCATGATTGAGGGTTTTGAGGGCCAGTTTTTATGCCATCAGAATGATTACTGCATCTCCTGGCCTTTGCGAATTCTTTAGCTATTTTGAATTTTCGGTTAGAAA
This sequence comes from Lineus longissimus, assembly GCF_910592395.1. NCBI lineage: Eukaryota > Metazoa > Nemertea > Pilidiophora > Heteronemertea > Lineidae > Lineus > Lineus longissimus. The sequence goes on from NC_088326.1 coordinate 8,204,599, forward strand.
TCGGTATTAATTGGGGGTGAATGATGGCATTGTAAGGCATTATATGGGTATTAAATCCATCCTCCTTTAAGCTGCAGAAACCATGATTATGAAATGACTACAATATTCGTTTGTGTTTTATCATTGTTTTCTGCAGGCTAGCCTATCCTGTGTACATGCTGCAGCAGTTGTTGGAGAAGTTTCATGGGAAGGACTTCTACATCATGTATGATATTGCATGCATGTTGGAGGCACACCTTAAGGTAATAAACCCCACCAATTATTTTTTTCCATGAAACATTACAACCTATCTTCTTTCAAATGATAAACAGATAGCAGTACAGGTCAAGTTGCAAATGATGTTGAACCTCCTCCACCTCTCATCATAACTGAGGGAAACCCAAAATTGTAAGATTTTGAATACTGATTGAATATTCTACTGTCTTTTCAGGGTTCTAACATGGCTCATTTGTTGGACTCAGTAAAGCTTGCCATCCCTATCTTCCATTGTTATGGCCACCAATTTTCCTGTCAGGTATGTACATGTACACCGTATTGATATATATATGTGTGTTTATTCGTCGAGAAATAGTTCTGACACATGTGGTGCATTTACAGATTTGTGCTGGGTGCTAGGTGCTTGTTTACAACGATCTATTTACATATCCGTGAAAAATCAAGGTTCAAAGAATTTAACTAGTGCACAGAAAATCAATCATTTCTGTTAATTCCCTATGATTAAACGCCGCAACCCCTACGTCTCGCATGACCATCAATTCGCTAATCTGTTCCGCTAACCTATTTTGCCCGTTCTTATCATTCACTATATAAAAAACCCTCAACATATCTCCCCAGCTGTCCACATTGTTCCTATCTAACCCATATTTTGCATACAACATGTTGACACTTCTCCCCAGTGAAGATTCACTGCCCTGACACACAAGTTTAAAACACAAGCTGACAAATACATTCTTAGATGAAGACATACCACCCATAAAATTCATTAACCGTTTTTCTAGTTCAATTTCAATACAAAAGTCGTGAACAATGCACGGCAGTAAATCATTGTGAGTCATGTATGGTAGATTTAAAACCCGTCGCAGACACTTCCGCCACGCAACAAACAATTCCTCCATATAAGGCTTAGACAAGTCCAGAAGCTGGGAACCATATAAAGACATACAAAAACTTTTGAAAAGTGCGTACCTTACATGCGCATGGGCAAATCTGAACTGTGCCATTAACATGTTAGTTCTTTTGTACAAGTCATTTATTAAAAGCTCTACTCGTCTCCGATCAACACGAGGACCCAAAATAATACCGAGGTGTTCTTCCTCCATAGATATGAGTATCTGTGTGCCCTCAAAAAACAATGCCCTTGGTGGATCATCTAACCCAAAAACTAAAAATCTACTTTTTGATGCATTGAACGAAATATTAAAGTCAATTGAAAAACAACTTGCTGTACTCAACATTTTCTTCAACCCACGTAATGAGGGTGCAAGCATGATTAGGTCGTCTGCGAAGGCAAAGACGCCACAAAAGAGGTTACCAACATGGCACCCAAAACCAGCCTTCTTTAAATTCGCCACTAGCTCATCTATGTAAATACCAAAGAGTACAGGAGACAATACACCACCTTGTTTCACACCATTAGAGACAGCAAATTCTGCTGAGACACATTCCCCCCATTGAACTCTCACCCGTTGTTGGGTGTATAAAGATGCCAGAAACCTTGCCGCAAACGGGCACAACCCTTTTTTAGTCAAAAGACAGAATAACTTTACAAAATGCACGCAATCAAAAGCCCGGCTAGCGTCCAGCATGACACAATATACTGCTGTGTTACAGCTTTTATAATAATTAATGACCTCATTTACAATTGAACTGCACGCCGCCGTAGAAACACCAGTCTTAAAACCAAATTGAGCATCGGAGGTCTGTAAAACCTTCTCATACTTTTTTAAGAAAATGTTGTCCATAATTTTTCCGATGATGCTACTTAAAGAGATACCACGATAATTATCTGAGACATTTAAAGACTTTCTGCTGTTCTTCGGAATTGGAATAACTCTGGTTTGAACGAAACCACGGGGACAATAACCATGACTCATCATGGAACTCAATAAAAGTGACAAATACACATTCAACCTTTGACTCCCATTGATAAAAAGATCTGACATTATTTTAGGATTACTATCCGTCTTTCCGCGCTTTAATCGCCTGATCCCACCAACTACCTCTTGGAATGAAATACCATGACTGGCATCACAATTACCATCCCGACAACCACTGGCGATTCCTAAATCCAGATCCCTCTTCAAGTCATTCATCTCATTTACATTGTACGACACCGAGTTATACAAACTTTTGAATTTTTCGCCAAAGAGATTACATGTAGCGTCCATGCCACTAACTCCGTCCATGCTATTTGGTTGCATAGCTCTTGTTCCCTTAACCTTCTTCACATTCTTCCAAAACTCATTTTTATCATTATTTCCGAGTGACTCGGCTAACTTATTTGCTGCAACCCTATCATGATTTGTCTTGTTTCGTTTAACTGATAGATGATACAAGGCCCTTGTATGGCGCCTTATGTCAGCGATCACCCCCAGCCGCGGCCTACCATTCTCCTTCCAGAGATTATGCCAGAACATAGCTCGTTGCCTATACTCTTTCACCTCATCGGTCCACCCGGCTCTGCCCTGGTCCTCACGTACCCCACTTTTCACATGTTTTAGAGGTATAGATTCCTCCCCAGCCGAAATGCACGCCGCAATGATCTCCTCATGAAGCCGATCAATTACCTCATTGTGCATGACACAGAATGGATCGCCGCAGCGTGTCAGGTCATCCGGGATAGCAATAACTCTCAGGTTTTCATCTAAAGCCTCTTTGTATCTCATAATGTCCTCAGGTCCTGCTTTATCCCAGTCTAGTATTTGCCTAGACTCATTTCTTACGTCCTTATTTTCATATCCAAAGACCTGAACATCAGTACTCAATATCATAGAAAGGCTGGAGTGATCTGAGGGGTTGTCAGCCCTATGCAGAGCAGTGTACTGCTCGATCCTATTAAAAACATTTTCTGAGATTATAAAATGATCCAAAAGGGATCTTGCGCCTGTGATCTTACTCTCAAATGTATATTCTACATTACATACGGCATGCGTTCTTCCACAGAACAGACTCTCCCTCTCCAAAAAGTTCAACAACGCCCTAGTATTATCTGACCCGGCCCTGCTGAAGTCGGTATTCCAATCCCCTCCAATAATAACATCATTAACATTTGACATTTCTATAATTGCAGAGATCTCTTGCAGGACACCATTAAAAATTTCAATATCTTGCCCATCAGTAGGCATGTACACATTTATCAACAACATTTCATTTTGTAAACCAGGGCTATCAACCTGCACAGCGCATACCCTCTTTGATTCCCATTGAATTGGTTTAACACATGCATCACTATGAGCGTTCCACGCGATTGCAGCGCCACCGTGAGGCCTGCCAACCAACAAAGATTCACTTGCCATACCAGTGACACCATGAATATTAATGGTACTCCCAATTTCACCACCAAGTTTCTTAAGTTGCTCATTATACAACCAATGTTCCTGTATGAAGAGGAAATCCGCATCCTTACTAAGGTCTCTTAAATATTCATGTCTACCAGGCCCAGTACCATTACTGTTGTAAGTAGTGCATTTCAAAGTGTTCACAAGTGTAGCCAGAGTTATTGTCAGTAAAAGAATTAGGGACCTACTTATCATCAACACCTTGCTGTCTGTTTTGTTCGCGACTTTTAGACGGAACGACATACTTGCGGACCGTGACGCCCTCCGGCCACATGTCCTCACTCATGAGTTTCGGGTAGTCTGTTTTCCCGACAGTTATCCTAAATGAACAGTATGCTGAATCTGGGTGTGATAAACGTTTAACAGCACGCACATTTATGTCCTGTTCTTTGACATATTCCTCGAGATCAGACTCAACTGTGCCTTTTCTCAATCGGTACACAAACACATCCCTGGCAGGCTCCGGACCTGCTATAAGTTTATCACTGCACTTAGCTTTCCCAACGATTGCGCGACGCCTATTCATTTCACATTTCTTTTCTCGCTGCACTTCATATCTGCCCTTTTCGAAGACATCACTGTCACCGTCAGAGCTCCTGTACTGATTTTCTGATTTACTGCATCCCCTAAGACGCAGCACATTTTTGTGAATAGGTGCGGATACGCCGCCGGACCGGGAGTCCTGCGATAGACCTTGATTGTCGTCTTTCCCACGGAAAGACTCGGACGGCAAGGTTGATGCGGCCTTGGCGTACGACTTTCCTACAGGCAGCTCTTTTGTCTCCATCCTCGTTCCGGACGGATACATGATGTGAGGCCAGCCACGACTGCCTCCCCGACGACCACGGTGACCCCTGCTACTGATACTAGCTCGCGCATTAACCAATGACATACTGCACTGCGGTGGCATATAAGAACTGTATGCACCATTTGCTTTGGGATTCTCAGTACACGTCTCCGTCTCGCTCGATTGTATTTCACTTTCGACACACACTGCCTCCCTATCGAAGTTTGCTTCCCGTTTCTGTTCTCTCGCTGTGATATCAAAGATTTCAATAGAGTTTTTGGTAGCGACTTTCTGCACCTCCGCGAGCCTGCATTCTAGTTTCGACAGGCGATCAACTAATGAAATGTTATTTAACTCTTCGGGATGAGCACGTGGAATCTTCCCAAGATCCTCTGCGTCAATCACAAACTTCGGCAACATATCTGCAGAATCTAGCTTTTTAATAGCCTGAATAATGTCTACTGCGTTTGCTGCCTCCTCTGACCGATTTACAGAGGTCTTTCTCGTCTCTTTCTTACCCAATACACTGTTGTCACCTTACTCCCATAACAGGTTTTTCGCACTAAGAATGTCATTCGGCGAGAAGAAACCAACCACAGCCTTTTTAATGGCATCAAATGGCCCCGAGTGGACACCATATACGATATATGCCAGAACCGGGTCACATATGGTCACTGGAGTCTGACAATCCCCAGTATGACCGTCATCTTGTTTACTAGTATTCACATCTGTCACATCATCCTTCTCGCGCTCATCATCAGCATCGCCCTCATTGCTGCCGTCACCAACCTTTGACATTTTGTGCTCGGGACTCACTTTCTTGCCATCTGGTGTCAACTTATTGAACGACCGCTTGTTGGTCGGCGTCCCAGACAACGACCAGACCGAATCGCAATCCTCTAAAGTCTTTTGAGTCGATGACGCAGCCATGCGTGACGAATGAACACATACGGATTGTCCTTAAATGTATGTATGTTCATGTATGTGCACTGTAATGCACTATGGAATTTTTAGAACGACTTGGGACATTTACAGCTCCAAAAACTCACAATCCAGGAATGAAACCTGGCAAAAGTCTATCAGATATCAGTCAGTCTCACCTACACGCTTATATCAGTCCCTACGATCACGATAGGACTTCTTGATTACTGCGATAAATTCCGATTTCGTCAGAGAACAAATCAAATACTACCGCCATTTGGCAGCCATCTTATTAACCATGATATGATAGCAAAGAGTGTATTAGGAAAAAAAGAACAATTTTAGCTTCTGACACATTGTCCATTTTATTACATCATCATCTCCGTAACTGCTAAGGCTATTGTCCTCAAACATCATACATACATATGTGCTCTAGATCAGGTGGCCTCGTCCTGAGAACATTGCACCCAAAAGGTTGGAGTACGAGGCACAAGAAGAAAGCGCCCTGTCAGACCTCACCTCTTGCGATTCATTCTGTCATTCTAATTCACCCTATGGTGACCTGTCACACATGAATACGTCATATTTAACACTACAATGAACCACTGAATTTGGCCAAATATCTTGGTTGTGGGAGGAGGTGATGATATGGTATCTATGAAACATCTTTTCTAAACCATTTAATTTGGTGATAAAACTGTTCTGTATGCTGTAACGATAATCATATTATAAGTATTCTTTGATTTGTTAGGTAAAATACAACCCAAGGCCCGTTGCTGGTATTGGCCTTACAGATGGCGAAACAATGGAGCGTTTGTGGTCCTATCTCCGCAGTTTCTCAAAGATTACGAAAGAAATGACCCCTAGTCATAGAGTTGATGTCCTGTCAGATGCTCTCATTTACTTCACCCATAGGAACATTTTGAAAATAGGTAAACCCACTTGATACCTGTATGTCTGGTTACGTGTGATATTGTGACATTACCTCTCATAGCTCAATTATTCGTGATGGAAACACGATGCAGTATTAATGTTTCGTACTTTCCTGTTTGACATGACTAGTTTTGAGCATCTTCTTCTGATAATACTCTCCTTCATTGTTTGACCGTTAGAGCAATTGGTGAGCACAGGCGGAAAAGTGTTCATGTCAAAAATCAATGTTATGTTTTGTGTTGCCTAGGATGAATACAGTAATCATGTCATTTTATAGGTAAATATATTGACAAAATATGCTGTACATGACTACATCTAGCTATGCATCTCATTTGATTTGGTCCGATGACATTGATTTCTTTATAAATCGTGTAATCAAACCCTTGGAGTGTGTTGCTGGCAGCTCCGAGTCTGTACCCAAAAATTAAGCAGGATTTTTCGTACGCTCATTGGTTGTGGGCTTATACAAAAGTGCAGAGCACAGAATGTTGTCAGCAGAGTACATTTTGTAACTGCTGGGACTCACCTTATTTTTATTTATTTTTTTCTCATTCTCCAGGGTTGCACTTTGTCTCGAAGATGACTAAAGCAAAGGACACAATCGCAACATCTGAGAATGAATTAAATACCTGTTTTGAATAAGTTGCAAGGTATTCATTTTTGTCCTTTACACACTACTGTAATCATTTTGGGATGACCAAGACTTACCAGTGGCCATGCATTCAGCATCATGAGCATACTGTGGACCAGGACCTGTTTGTTTTAATATAACTATAGAATTCAGCCTGTCCCACCGGTTGCAAGGCCAAGATTGACTATGTATCCATACCTGAGTTTACACTTATGACTATAATTTCCTCAGTCCCACTCCCAGTGAACCCCTGTGGCCAATGATGATTACTACATAAAGTACATAACAATGTATGTGGATAAATCTAATCAAAGTCCTTTCTTCCTTTTTGTGGCTATAACTTTACCTTCATCAACAAACCTTTGTTCATTGGTGCATTAACAAGTAATATTGTAAACAGCCTTTCTTGCATGAGCCATCTTTGGGCACATTTAATTATGTACATTAAAAGTAATAAATATTTTTACAGTCTCCAAGCATGAAGTTGATGAGTGGTGTCTTGAAGAACAAGATCTTCATGGCAGCAGCCGACCAAGACAAGGTACATGTAAATTGTTATTATAGTTTTTCGACTTGGCTGAAATAATCTTCATGCTAAAGGAAGCACTCACAGTAACCCTGGGACATACTCCAGCAGATTTGTAACATTGAAGTGCATATACATTCACATGCACTAGTGTTCAATAAATCTCCAGCATGGGAGGTGATAACTAATTCTCCACGTGTATGAGCTATGATGAACAAGCTACAGTTGCAAGTACCTACCGGTACTTAATGATTCGTTGCACTACTCTATTACTAATCTATACTATAATGCGCGTTGTGGCCGCTATTTAGGAGGTAATTTTTGTTTCAAAATTGGGCCTTGGAAATGCGTCGAATTCTTGCAACCTTTGGCTTCGTAGGTCTGGATCATACGTAAGAGTGTCACTGAGGGTGTCATACGTCGAATATCTTTGTGGTTTTAGAATAAATAACAACTTTTCAGAGAGCACGTCGACTGGAGAGCTCCGCTCATTCTCAAAAGCATACACAAACTTCACGCATATTCTCCCTGCCACATCAGTATTAGCTTCCAGCACGTATGTAGTGCTATACAACCTGGTCCATGGTGCAGGGTATTAGCAGGGAGATTAATGATTAGCCTATTCTATTTTAGTTCTATTCGAGAAACACTGACCTGAGTGATGAGGCAAATTCTGCAGAGTGGCCTACCGGAACATGCAGTCAGGGTATCAATAAACAGTTATGCCAGGATGGACAAAATATGTACAGTGGCCAGCGCTTGCTCTTTGATTTATTCTTTACTGACTGATGTTGTCAGTTTGAATTGCGTTCTGCATTTCTCCATGCGCCTGGCTTTGGTCCGACAGTGGCATTGGGTACGGGAGTGGGTAGGTGATATGCCTAATATGTGAGGGCCTTATTTGGAACAGGACCTGCTGTCACTGGTCTCAATGCATTGTGCAAAATAGCGTACTCCAATCAATCTATTGGGGGTTGCATGTAGATAGCAGCAATAAGTCCCTAAATGCAGTTCATTTCGTCTTTAACATTTAATAAAACTTCAGTAATGTTAGAAATTTAATGTAGTTCAATCATCGTGCCCATTTAACTAATGTATATTACATTTCAACTTTGCCCGCTCCATGGGTATATGCTAGTAGTAATAATAGCCATCCTATATCTTTTAGCGTTGTCCAATAAGAAGAAACTCCTGAAGTCCATCAACAAGCAATGCATAGAAAGGAGGATCCTGCTTGAAATGTTGAAAAAGTATGCAGGTAAGAAATTTGCACACGTGTCATCGGACATTGTGTACTGACCATGTTTTTCAGGACATTTTATTCTGCCTAGAAGCGTCATTTACATTTGCCCTGTTTTACTTTTAGAAATAGATGCTGGTTTAGAATGAGGCCTACCCCATCAAAATTAATTGGTCATTATTCCCACTTGCATCTGAATAATTTCCTGTGGCAAAAGCTATATTTTCCTGTTTTATTCATGCCATGTTTGCTGAAATAGAAACTTGGCTGTGATTGTTAGTGGCACCCATACTGCATGCAATAAGCCATGATTTTAGCAGTGAATCACGTACATGTAATATGACAATGGATTTGGAATCTGACATTACATAATACATTTGTGTTTGATAAGAGGGTTGGGTAATTTTGTTCTCTGGATTTCATTATTTTACTAATTGTGTGAACGAAGTGTACATGAACTGTTTGTTAAAGTGTTCCTTTTTTTTACAGATGGCCAGGCTATTGCAATCCGGGTGCAGAAAAGCTTGAATAAAACCAACCGGCAGGTGAAGAAGTTGGTCATGACTTAAAACGAGAAAGAAGCAGATGCCAACCTGCCAGATACAATTGTGTACGAAAATGCATTGCAGGGTCAATACATTGGAGAAGAGGAAAGTGAAGATGCAAGTGGTGTTAATATTCCTGCCACTTTAAAAAGACAAGCTATTGAACTTCTATGTCTTAGTAACCGAGCAATGGAGGAAAAGGATTTACTCCAGAAAGAAATTGTCAACGTTGCAAAATGGTTTGAAAAACAACACGATATTCTTGCAAAGTCCATTGCAGTACTGCCCGAATCCTCGGCTGGGCAAATGTCCCTTCTCATAGGAAAAGCTGTTTCCATTGAGCTGGAGCAGTTACGTTTCTTCGAAATTTGTGGACACCTTGCAGATATACACACACCAGGCAGCACATTTTTGCAATCAATTAGTAAGCAGCCATCCAGAATTGATGTTGCTGCTGAGTTAGGTCTTACTATTGAGGAACTGGGTCAGATTGTGGAAGAGGTTCAATGCATGGATGAACAAGACATTGGAGAATTAGAAGATGACGATGAGGATCAATATCAGGACTGTTAACCCTTTTGCTCCCACAGGGTTTTGGAAAAATACCATACTCCAATCCCGCACCCGGTTGGAAATGTTTAGCCTGAACCCTAACCCCAGTATCATCATATCATTCATATCATTACCGGCGTCGTAACCATCTTACCATATTTTGGCTGCAGGTTATTGCTATTCATGAATTGTAGCTTGGTTGTTCACAAGTAAGTAGCCTACTACTGGCAGTGCTACAAACTGCCAAAGCCATGGTTGGAATTTGACCTTTAAAAGGACATAGTTTTTTCGTCAAATATATAATGATGCCAAATACAATGTTGTAATAATTCATATTCATCTCCTTGGGGAGATTGTCGATGGTTTTGTCTTTTTTGCATCAATGTACTTTCTGCATTTGTTTTATAAACATGACGAAGGTTTGTGTACACAGTGAATATTTAATAAAAACTATTTTCTTATTTTTATGTGATGCATTATCAGTTACAACCACCCCCTTTGTTCTGTCATTATTTACGCAGTGATATGCTGACAATATCAATCATATTCGTCCGACTTATTTTGGTGGCCTATCTGTTGTCCTTGCTCAAGGATGCGATAATAATGGCATGCCAAGTAAGATCGGATGACTTCATTGTGAGCCAGTTGCTTTCACTTATCAATGCTATTCGTCCGACTTATTTTGGTGGCCTATCTGTTGTCATTGCTCAAGGATGCGATAATAACGGCATGCCAGGTAAGATTGGATGACTTCATTGTGAGCCAGTTGCTTTCACTTATCAATGGTATTCGTCCGACTTATTTTGGTGGCCTTTCTGTTGTCCTTGCTCAAGGATGCGATAATAACGGCATGCCAAGTAAGATCGGATGACTTCATTGTGAGCCAGTTGCTTTCACTTATCAATGGTATTCGTCCGACTTATTTTGGTGGCCTTTCTGTTGTCCTTGCTCAAGGATGCGATAATAACGGCATGCCAGGTAAGATCGGATGACTTCATTGTGAGCCAGTTGCTTTCACTTATCAATCATATTCGTCCCACTTATTTTGGTGGCCTATCTGTTGTCCTTGCTCAAGGATGCGATAATAACGGCATGCCAGGTAAGATCGGATGACTTCATTGTGAGCCAGTTGCTTTCACTTATCAATCGTATTCGTCCGACTTATTTTGGTGGCCTTTCTGTTGTCCTTGCTCAAGGATGCGATAATAACGGCATGCCAAGTAAGATCGGATGACTTCATTGTGAGCCAGTTGCTTTCACTTATCAATGGTATTCGTCCAACTTATTTTGGTGGCCTATCTGTTGTCCTTGCTCAAGGATGCGATAATAACGGCATACCAGGTAAGATCGGATGACTTCATTGTGAGCCAGTTGCTTTCACTTATCAATGGTATTCGTTCGACTTATTTTGGTGGCCTATCTGTTGTCATTGCTCAAGGATGCGATAATAACGGCATGCCAAGTAAGATCGGATGACTTCATTGTGAGCCAGTTGCTTTCACTTATCAATGGTATTCGTCCGACTTATTTTGGTGGCCTATCTGTTGTCCTTGCTCAAGGATGCGATAATAACGGCATGGCAAGTAAGATCGGATGACTTCATTGTGAGCCAGTTGCTTTCACTTATCAATGGTATTCGTCCGACTTATTTTGGTGGCCTATCTGTTGTCCTTGCTCAAGGATGCGATAATAACGGCATGCCAGGTAAGATCGGATGACTTCATTGTGAGCCAGTTGCTTTCACTTATCAATGGTATTCATCCGACCCTTTTTGGTGGCCTATCTGTTGTCATTGCTCAAGGATGCGATAATAACGGCATGCCAGGTAAGATCGGATGACTTCATTGTGAGCCAGTTGCTTTCACTTATCAATGGTATTCATCTGACCCTTTTTGGTGGCCTATCTGTTGTCATTGCTCAAGGATGCGATAATAACGGCATGCCAGGTAAGATCGGATGACTTCATTGTGAGCCAGTTGCTTTCACTTATCATTGGCCGGTATTCGTCCGACTTATTTTGGTGGCCTATCTGTTTTCCTTGCTCAAGGATGCGATAATAACGGCATGCCAGGTAAGATCGGATGACTTCATTGTGAGCAAGTTGCTTTCACTTATCAATGGTATTCGTCCGACTTATTTTGGTGGCCTATCTGTTGTCCGGACAAACACACTCGCACTTTCTCAAAATCACACGCTCATTAATCATTTAAAGGCATATGCCGTTCGTTAAAAAGTTTGATTTTGGCAAATTTCCAATTGCGGAAATACGTACTGAATTAAAACTTCAGCATTACTGTTGAGCCATTTCCATAATGCCTCGCGTGCGTCGTCTGCCATATCCTCCCCACGAAGAGGGCAGGCCCGATGATAACCTGAAGTCAGTGAAGATGTTTTGAGTAGACTGATCTGCAAACACCATAAATACCAAGTTTCAGCAAATTCGTACGCAAAATAACTGCACTACGGCACTGTGTACAAGTGGATTTCTATTTAATCGGACCACAATTAAATCGAACGGTCTACCCCTTTAAAAGCACCCTAACCTTTTCAGATGGACAGGATGGATCATCGATAAGCACTTAAGGCTATTCCGTTATTTTATTCCGACATTCAACCGTCCTTCTTCGCTCAAAATATGGCCACTTGGGCAAAGAGAATATACCGCCGCCATGATGCATGAAGATGAATGTACGTGCGATTGTCGAAACACGGCCCATAAAACCCGTTCAAAAGCATCTTTTTACTTGTCCGATTGTGCCATAAATCAATAGAGTTCTAGGAAAAAAAGTTTCTGAGTTATTCTGAAATTGTCAGGGCTTTATTCACTATATTTCGTGAGTTATCCTGCAAAGTAGATGCGGAGAGAGAGAGAGAAACATAATTCAGTAAAATCATAGAAGACTCCCGCCCAACACATTTTTGGGGACTGAAAAAAGCAAACCCTTTGATGAGTTGTAAGAAATCTTTCAGAAAAAGTACCCCCTTTTCTTGTTTTCTCGGGAATTTGACACCCTAGATTTGACCCCCTTCCCCTAGAAAATTGGAACACGCACGCGGCCCCCTAAGCTATCTGACTTGGGGCGGGGGGGGGGGGGGGGCTTAGCTTGCCCTGGCATAGACTCCAGGCACAAGGAACCTCGGTTTTAAGTCTCATTCGAAGGACTGTGAAGAGCCAGGAATTTTAGTTCATTGAAAGCCACCTGGCCACGCCGGTTAATCCAGACATACGATCCTGCGTGGTGGCTAGCAGTGTTAACCACTATACTAAGCCATCGCCATGAGGCTCCTTGCTCCGAGGTTCAAAACGCCTGGCTAAGGGTCAGTTAGGGGGTACCATCGGCTGCGTTTCACGTCCATAGACTAAAAAAACACCACATGTTTTGGAAATAGAGTTTGGTAACATTCTGTATTTGAATTCTTTGGGCAAAATATCGTTTGTGGCAGAGGTTGTTCGTGGCCTAATGGTACCAAGTGTAGTGCAGTTGTTCACCAGGGTCGACACCTAGCCAACCGGGTACTAGCCAACAAAGTCGCTATTAGGGCCTACCTAATATATCAAAAGACGGTCTTTTTCGCTAAACAAACAACTTTATAATCCAGCTGCCGTATCAATAAAATTACTGCCTTTAGATACGACAGGAAGTAAACAATAGTGAGCACTAGTGCTGCCGTACCTTTTGTCAATGGAATTTTGGGATACGGCTGCCGTACCTTTATCAAGTTCCTACTCCACATCTCAATATTTCTATTAAAATCTGTTTCTTGGGCTTTCATTACACTACGGATGTAGTGATAGGCCTACGGCCTCGTCTAGGTGACCAAATTTAATACAATTTTTTTTGGAGTGTTTTGCACTTTTATTACAGGCCGGGTATAGGGATGGGGATAAGTCTGTCTCCACGGAGTTGGCAGCGGCATATCAAAGGACTTCAGCCACACGCCAAGTAATAAGGCACTTATACCAATTAGTGGCAGCAGTAAACAACACCAGCGCTGGCCTAGTTTGTGCCTTTGTACAACTGGTTTTTTGTCTTTTGCATGCATTTTCTCTGTTGACTGCATTCAGATCTCCTGGATGATCTGACGTCAGCATTCTTTGCATTGTAGCATTTTTTTCTTCTACACGCGCTTCTGCCAAAATGTGGACTGAGATAACGAGTACTAGACTGATGAGGTCATCTGCACTACTCTGATGCCACTGCGAAGTTCGATATCCTTATGGCCTCGCACGCCGCCGCAAACTCCGAGGAGACAGACTTCCCCTGACTAAAAACAGGTCGGTGTTCAATGGAATTTGGTCGAATTCGTCATATATATATACTGTGGAGACGCTATTAAGGTGGTAAGTACCCATCAATTCCCAATTTTTTCAAAAATCAAACTTCTGAGATGGCCCTGTTTATTTGGTTCTGCCACCTGTACTCTTTGAGATAAACTAAACTTGAAGCTTGTCTGATTAGTAGTTTTCGAGTAATAAATTAAAATATACAGCAAGATCATTCAAAATCCTAACCGGAAGTGGCATTTAAACAACCGGAAGTTGGCTTTAAAGAGCCTATTACGCAGATATTATCGCCGTTTTCCCCCTGATTTTTTTGCAGTATTATTGTCAGTGTTATTGTTATTGTTAGTGACATAAGCGACTCACAAAGATTGCTCAAAAATATTCGATTTTCGATTTGCAAAATGGCAAAGTTTAGGTCCTTGAAGAGAAAAAAGAGAGTTGGAAAGTTTAGAGGTACAAGTTCTACATCTGTAGATGGTATAAATGCAGGCATGAGAGTTTTCCGTTTTTTTGACGGAATTCCGTATTTTTTAAGGCCAAAAAGTTGGGTCCTGGGGTTCGTGCAAATCTGCAATAAAAATCATAGGGGGTAAGGGTAGGGTGAGGTCTTATATTTTGCCAATTGCCCGACAGCAGTGGCTTTCTCATGAGTTTTTGGCGCGAAATAATGCCCCGAAGTCGAGTCACCACGCCTCGCGCCATGCGTAAAGTCGCATTCCAATCGTCCCATCCGAGCCCAGACGGACTTTCACGACTGCCTATTTTGTTTCCCGAAGCAGCCAACAGCCAATGAAATCAAAGCCCGCCAATAATATCTACGCCCCATTATAGTAACGTGACCTTATTTGGAATTAACATGCGATCAACACGTCCAGAGTAGTTCCTTGTTCTGAAGCTAGATGGCGTAGGCGTATCCAGTAATAAATTATAGCGCCTCGTGGCCATTTTTCAGCTCTTTTGTGTTCTTACGGCAGCTAACAATGCATAAATTTGTTGCTGCTGGTGGGTGTTTGAAAGCATTGGAAGCTGGAGTAAAGAACAAGTTTCAATGGCGATGGCAAGATGAGATCGTAGAGGTGACATCACTAGGAGGAACAAGACTCAAGGGAAAGGTCGGGGACGCGATTAGTAAGGTGGAAATAGCTGGGAAAGTGATGTGCACGTGGTGTAATGACTTGATTAACTATGGTCCTGGTGGTAAGAAGGTGAGTACCGGTAATGGAAAATTAAACTATAATGAATGTTCGTGTGTCTCTTTAAAAATAGGCCTACAAACATCTGACATTATTCTGACAAGTTTAGATGAAAGTAGAGTGTACCAGTTGCTACTCTTCCACGTGGCCGTCGTCATCGACGATGTTTTGGCGCCAAAATGAACTACTCAGTATGTATGTCAAAAGGCAGTGACTAAGCCTAATTCTTTTTTTCAGGCAATAAAAAATCATATCATGTCAAAGAAACATGTCAAAAGGTGGCTTGATAGAGTTTCCAACTATACCCTTGGGTCTGTGGTGACTACTCCTGGTGGAACTTCTGGTGCCAGCACGTCAGCATCTGCAGATGTAAATCCTGCTGTCCCTGTACTAGCTGATCAGCGGCAGCCTGTCCCTTTAGCTGATAGAATTGCTCAACAGGAGGTGAGTTCTGTTCATCAGTCTGAGTGCCATGAGCTTTTGAAATAATTATTGTCACCATCTTAATTTTGTCCATGTGTTTTGTATTATTTGTGATTACGTGTATGTTAATGTAATGCTCCGTTTGGAGGTTTTATGCAATAAATTATTATTATTATTATTATAAGTAAGACTCACTATCTTCAATTCTCAGCCTCATGGTGACACCTAGCCTAACTTTTGATAGAGCATCAATATAATGTAGTCAGTAGTGACAAGATGATGATTCCAATATATTATTTGAAAATCGTTTAAATTTTTTTCAGGCCTTGGTTCTTGGAGTTGTGGCCGAACACTCCATGCCATTTACCCAGGCACCATTGATGATAAAGGTTGCTCAGGAACTTGCTCGTGACCAGAAAGCCCTTTCTCACCTGAAAATGGATAGAACAACTGCAAGCTATAAAATGCGCATGGGGCTTGGCCAGTCTATGCTTGAGGATACGATTGAGAAAATCAGGAAAGAAAAGTTCTCGATGAACATGGACGAGTCCACTAGCGAAAACCTGAAGAAAGTGATGGAAGTTCTTGTTAGCTTTTATGATAATACTGCTGAATCAGTTGTCGTTGAACACCTTGCCAGTCTTGATATTTCCCATTCGGGTGCAGCACCCTTGTTTGGGGATGTGTGTGACCTATTTCAACGACATGAACTGCCTTGGAACAATCTTGTGTCTGTCCTACTGGACAGTTGTAATGTGATGCGGGGGTCAAAAAGTGGACTGGAAACTAGGCTTAGGCAAGGAAGAGCACCACATTTGTTAGATATTGACGGGGACTCGTGTCACCATGTAAATAATTGTGCAAAGGTATTCTGCAAACCGTTTGAAGGTTATGTAGAGAAGTTGCATTCAGATATTCATACAGATTTTAAATGGTCTCAGGACCTGGTAGATATACTGAAAGAGATCTGTTTGGTATTGGGGATAAAGTTCACCATGCCCGAAAGATTTGTAAACCATCGCTGGCTGTCATGTTATGATGTCAGCCTTGGCAACATTCGGTTGTTTGATTGTTACAGGTTGATGTACTATGGTTTCTTGTCTAAAGCTGACATGGTTACATACAGCAATGTGTTAGATGAGATATTTACCAAGTATGAGGTGAGTGATACTGCAAGAAAGCAGATTAGGAAACTTCATGGGGTGTTAGGAGCGAAGAACATGACCAAGGAAGGTACTGACCGTAAGAAGAGAATTGTAGAGAAAGTTATTTTCAAGGAGAGGCTAACTCTGCTTATTCTCAATTTCTACATTTCAGCTCTAGCAATGTTGAAGGAATATGTATGTCTCTTTCAGCTCAAAGAACCAATGCTCCATAAAATTCATGATCAGCAAGAGGCACTAGTAAGGAAATTCCTGTCCTGTTTTTGCAAACCTGAGACGGTGTCCAGTTTATCCTTAAAGGATATTTTGAAGCTTGACTTTTCAAGGACTGACCTCTATCTTCCTAGGAAGGAGATGTACATAGGACATGCCCAATCCATAGTTGACAAGTTTCAAAGGATTAGGAAGAATGATAAGGATGTTGTGTCCTTCTTCCAAGCAGTTGAGACTGCATACAGTACGTGTGCCACTTACATGGTTAAGAAACTTCCAATCAACAGTGTCACTTTGAAAACACTATCAGCTGTAGATCCACTCGCCCGGGGCCATTCTAATACCCTCCGCTTCATGAAGAAACTGCCAGCTCTGTTCCCTACTGTGGACATTGATGAAAACATTTTCACGCTTGAGTTGCACCAGTATCAAGTTGATTTGTCGCTACCAAATGCAGTTGATCCTGCTGGCACCGCAGTGCGTTTGGACAAGTGGTGGAGTCAGGTATTCAAATCCGAAAACTACCCTGAGCTCACAAAGGTTATGAAAGCTGTGCTTAGTATCTTCCATGGGCCGGCTGTGGAGAGTGCCTTCAACGTCATGGGTGATATCATTGACGAGCGAAAGTGCAGAACGAACATAGCCACATATGAATCAATCCAGACAGTAAAATACAAACTCAGATCTAGTGGTAAAAGTGCTATTCAGTATTTTCACAGGCCTGACAAATTGCACTCTCCTGTCAATGGCCGCATTTGCAAGGGAGTCCGACATGCCTATGGGCGTTACAAGGCTGAACTGGATGGGCAAGCCAAAATGAGGAAGGCTATGCAAAAGAAGCTTGATGTCCAAAAGAAAAAAGTCCTCAGCAAGACAAAGGCCAAAATCTTGATGACAACTGCAGAAAAGGAATGCTTTCGCGGGCATGAAGCAAAGTTAAAGAGGCTTGAAAGACTTCAGAAACTGTCCCAGAAGATGACCAATGCGAAGAAAAAGTAACCATTGTTTTATTCCCCTCCCCCTTGTCCTTTGTCTACTCTTACTGTGGGATGACCTCACTATAGTTGAATCCAGTCAGTTAAGTTTTTCCAATCCTGCTGTATTATTTGGTCATTGTGTTAGCCAAGGAAGTGTGCACTAACTTCCTCTTGTCCCTCCAGTCCTGCCTCAACATGTAGGCTACTGGCAGTGGTATATGTGGGGACAGATCAGGGTAGGGTATACAGCTGATTTGGTCTTGGAGGTATTTCAATTAACAAATTATTTGTTAATAATACCTCCCTGTTTTTGTTGTATCTTGTAGGAATTATAGGTTGTATGTAATTCTGATGTCTGAGTTTGAATAAATGTTGGTTTAAGTGAAATGTCATCTTGTCACTTTTAGTATTTTTTACATGCAAAGGCCCTAAACTTCCTTATGATTCAATTACTTCTGCTGGAATATAATACTTCAAATGACTCCATAGACAATTGAAAATTAATTAAATCTGGCAGAACAGTAGGAGCCTAACCCAAGAAGCCTATGACCTCAGATGCCTGGAAATGGCGTCTTTTATCCTCCACTTTAAAAAAAAATCGATTTTTAAAATCCGTCAACGCTTTCTATCTCTGTGCCGATTGTGAAAAAATAGACCAACTTCTGCGTCCAAAACCACCCTTATACGATATTCGGACGACTAAAAGAGGTAAGTGGACGTGTTAAGCACATTTTTATCTTCAAAATAGCGAAGTTTCATGATGATCTGTAGCTCCGAAGGCATGCTCCTTGCTGTCGAAATCTCCGGTTGCCAGATCGTCGAGGTGTCATGACGGCCAAAATTTCTCGAAATTGCTGCCTATTCATGGCTCGATTAAACTTATGTACACTGCATCATCTATAATAATTATACGTTATAATACTTTAAAAACAACTAAGGATTACTAAAATTAATGTTTTATGATTTAAATTATAACTGCATAGTCGATGATTGCTGATAATCCGAACCAACTTTCTCGAGGTTGATATGCTACGCTACGACGATTTGGTCACGTGACCTATTTCACGCCATCCCATTGGTCAGGGCACTTTGTTTACAAACATCACACCACGTGTTTTTGATGTTTTGATGCCAAATAATCAATTTTCATTTGATTTAAATGCTGTTTCACCTTATTTTTTATCATTGTAGCCTTTAAAAAATGACCATTAATTTACTTTGCACCTGCATCCACTGTTAACATGGTTAAATAATCTGATATGAGGAAAAAAACCTTGGTTATATTGTTATTTGTATCTTTGGCTTCCAACCAAGTAATTTTTTTCTAATTTTCTAAATATATTGTTTTCTTTCTTTATTTCAGGATGTAAAGATGCCTCCTAAGAAACCGTGTTGAGTGATAAATCCCAATGCTAAACCAGGAATTGCGAAGCAGTTCCAACTTGACAACTTTTCAAGGCCTACCCTTCATGCTGATGATTTTCTCAATGGACATGTGCTGCACCTATATGTTTCATGTGAGAACAGTCGTGCTTTGACAGAAAAAAACTGCGTTCATATATTCCTTCCGAGCAACAAGATTCTGTCGATCCTCGTCATCTCGTGGCTGAAATAAACGAAACGGCCAGGGGCCATTGTGCTCACCGTATACATCTTTTAGTAGGCAGGATCATGCTTAGTTTAGAGGTGAATATGGTGAACACAATCGGGCATGAAGACTTTTTTTAGATGTGTATTGATGTCAAGTAATAAGACAGGGCAGTATATATAAGTTTATGATCCAACCAATAATTGTCTATGACATCAACAAGATCAATATCGTGTGATTGCTAAGAGTCCCTGCAATAAAAAATTCATCGAAAAAAAGTCAATAATAAGCAAGATATTGCACGTCCTACTTTTTCAGTTTTGACCCCCCTGGTGGCCAAATCAAGAATCAGATGAGGCCAAAATTCGGTGTCAGAGATTATCTGATGTAGGGGGTTACATGTACCAACTTTCAAGTTCATAGCTTCAGCAGGTAAGAAACGTGCCATAGTTACACTCTAATGGCCAATTTACGCCATTTGACCTATGTGACCTAGAAAAGGAGGTCAAATCCAAAAATCGTAGGACATGTTGTGTATCCTTGCTAGAAGTCCCTGCCATAAAAATTTTATCGAAAACAATTCACTCAAATAAGCAAGATATTGCACTTCTTCCTTTTTCCATTATGGCCCCCTGGTGGCCGAATAAAGGCCCGTGCACACCAAAACCGCGCGTCGACCGCGGCGGAAAACGCGGCGGTTTCCGCCTGCAGACAGGGGTCACACAGGGGTTACACCAGCGCGCGAAACGATGCGCGAGGCGCGCTTTTCTACGCGGGAAATTCGTCCATTTGCCAAGATGATGGAGCCAGAAGAGGACGTCTGTGATATTTTGGCATTTTATGCCTATCTAAAGCATAGAAAACGCAAAGGGCAACGTACAATTTGGGTGCATGATATATTCCAAAAAAGGAAGAAGCTTGGCGAATATCATCACTTGGTGAAAAGTCTGTTCTCCTATGAAGACAAATTCTTTGAGTACTTCAAAATGAGTCCATGGCACTTTGAACATGTCCATGCTCTCATAGAGGCTGACATAAGGAGATCCGATACTAATTATCGCGAGGCAATCACCACTAGGGAACGGCTGGCCATTTGCTTGAGGTAAGTGATAAAAACTTGATCATTCAGTTCCTTGTAACAATGTTTATTTAACCAAACATACAAAGTGTAATGTTTTTGCAATCGTCGTTGCAACTGAAAGATGATGAGTGAACGCATCACATCACATCACACTTCTCTGTGATGTATGAAATTACAGTGCAACATACGGCCAAAATAACACTTTCCATAAAACCTATAAACAACCTATATCAAGGGTACAAGGGCATCTTCGTTGCACGGATTATTGTCACCGACCCTCCTGGTCGTACACTGATCGAGACAAGAAATATTGATAAAAGTAAATTCGAAACAACAAAAATTAAATCGCGAACATAGGCTTTCTGGGTGCTTTTAAATGAACAGTCAACAGTACTTCACGCAAACAGTCGTTCCTCTACATTAGTTGTGTGAAAGTGCCTGAGTATGATGCATCAGACTCAAATGTGTTACTTGAGAGGGAGGCTGGTGTTTCACTCCGAGGCATAGGGTTGTATGGAAGCCTTTCCGCTGCCATCCCATAAGGTTGACTATAGACGCTAGTACTTGGTTGTGTGTAGCAGTACTCCTGTGTTGGTCTGAGTTGTTCTGCTGGTCGAGAATAAAGATGCTCCATTTCAGCATCATGGACAACTTTGTGGATGGAAAATCGAACTTCTGCCTGTGCTTTTGCGGGGAGCTTTCTGATGCTGTTTGCCATGGAATTGAGAAATAGGGTTACATAGTCGTCGGTTTCTTCTGCTCTTTTAGGGGTTGGTTCTTTCTTTGCTTTGAGGTAGTCAACAATGGCAACCTCCACTTCATCTGCAGCTTGCGCCTTAAAGCATCGCCTCTTTTTAGGTGGAGGTCTTGGAGTTGAGGCCGGGATCAAGCTAGTACTAGTAGATGGTATGTCTGCAACTTTGGAAGAAGGCGCTGGTTTCACAGGTTGAATTATACTGACGTCATCACTGTCATCTTCAGACAAAGGTTGCTGAGTATTTCCCTCTTGTGCTTCAACATCAGCAGTGCTTTCTCTCTCCGCCTCGCTATCGCTCAGGTTACCGCTTGTTCTGAAGAAAAAAGGTGGATCACGGTTAGAGTCGGAGGCATTGTCTGTGGCCGAGGTTAATGAGTCGGTACGGCTGGTGAGACAGAGTTGGTTCGTCAGGTTGGACTTGATGCCAAAGTTATTGTGGGGATAAAACCTAGGTATTTGTAGTCTACTTACTGGCGTTCTCCTAGAGTTGGAATTATAAATTCGAGTAGATGGGCATATTTATACGGCTTCACTTCTTTGGCCCTTTGTCCACTTTTGGTCTTAGATTTCTGTCGATATTTCACGAAGGCATCCCGGATATTCTTCCACTTTGTTTTTGCTTCAGTAACTGAAAGGATATTGAACAAGTACTTATTCTAACCGCTTTTCTCGTTGCAGGTTCCTGACAACTGGCGACTCATACTTAACAATATCATTCAGCTATCGTGTCGGGAAATCAACAGTTACTTCCATAGTAAGAGAAACATGCGATACCATTTGGAAGAGGCTTCAGCCATTGTATATGCCTAGACCCAACAGACAACAGTGGTCTGACACGGCAGCAGGATTTGGAGACCGTTGGCAATTCCCAAACTGCCTTGGTGCGCTCGACGGCAAACATGTCCTTATTACAGCACCTGTGAACTCCGGTAGTATGTACTTCAACTATAAGAAATCATTTTCTGTTGTTTTGATGGCTCTTGTTGACCACAAGTATTGCTTCAGCGCTATTGACGTCGGGCGTACGGTTCGAATAGCGATGGCGGTATTTTCAAAGCATTTCCACTCGGCAAGAAACTCGTGAATGGAACTCTGGATATACCTGAAGACAAGGCACTGCCAGGTACTACAGAACCTATGCCTCTGGTGATGATTGGAGATGAGGCGTTTCCGCTTCGTACTAATCTGATGCGTCCAGTACCGGGACGTGGACTCTCTAAAGAGGACAGGATTTTCAACTACCGCCTGTCTCGTGCACGTAGAATTGTCGAAAATGCTTTCGGCATCTTGGCAAATAGGTGGAGGATGTACCACAGGAAAATACCACTTGACCCAAACAATGTTGATTAGGTAGTCCGGGCCAGCTGTATCCTGCACAACATGATGCAAACCGACAGTCACCCACAAGGAGCACCAGCTTGTCCACCTATTGAGCAGGGCGGCGACATAACTGATGGAATTTTGAGGGACTTGGATGACAATGGAGGTCGTTCAGGTGCTGATGCAATGGACGTTAGAGACAGATTCAAAGAGTACTTTTCGTCTCCTCAAGGTTCCGTCTCGTGGCAGGATCAATGCTGCTTTGGGCATTGTGAGGAGTAGCGAACAAAAACTTTGGCGTGCCCGGGGCCTGTTTTTGAAGAGTAGGTCTATCATAGATTGTGGGTGACCAATGTCCGCGAATTCATATTCACTTAACATGTACACTGTAGCTTACTTGAACGCAACTCGGGACACTTTTCTGCGAGATGTACTTTGTACTGATCAGGTGTAAGGTGACTAAGATATAGAATTATAACAATTTGATGAAATTTCGTTATTTAGGATATCAGTCCACATGTATTACCTTGTTTTGACTTTTGACTATATGCGAGCAGCAGAATCTGAATTCTGGAATTTGACATTGGATACAATAGTGATGCCACCTATGAACGAGGAAAACACTTTCTTGTGTAAAGTGGACACATTATACATCTGCCAAGGTTGTCTTCTTTATAACATTTCATACATTTGTTATCTTGAGGTTGGCCTATTAGAGAACTGTAGCCTGGCTTAAAAAGGCACATAAGCATCGACCTTGAAAGTACATTTGAAGGGAAAATAAAGCAAACTCTCACCATCAATTCCAACTCGTTTTCCAATTGTCTTCCAGACATCCTCCTTGAAATCTGATCTTTTGTAATCTGCCTGTCTCTTGTCAAACAAAATCGGATTTTTCTCTACCTCGATAATCAAAAGTTCATGTATATCATGCTCGGGTCGCTCAGGAGAGGACTCGCTAGGTACATATCTCTTCGATTTCGCTTTGGGCATGATCAAGCCAGAGTTCCTGCTGTTGAAACAACTGGACCACGTGTGTAGATGAAGATATGACTGCACCCTCTTCACCTGATCTGCAGACTGAGCATGCGCAGTGAGAAAAAACGCCGCGGCTTGCGGGCTGAATAACTCAAAAGTTATCTGGCGCGGCGCCGCGCCCGCGCGTCAATTTTTGCCGCGCGGTTTTGGTGTGTCCTATTCATAGAAAATCTATTGAAGTTATTTTCGCGGCGATGAACGCGCGTCGTTTTTCGCCGTCGCGGCCCGCGGCGCGGTTTTGGTGAGTACGGGCCTTAAAGAATCAGATCAGGCCAAAATTCGCCATCAAAGGTTATCTGATGTAGGGGGTTATATGCACCAAGATTCAAGTTCATAGCTTTACTGGTTAAGAAACGTGCCATAGTTTACACTCCAACGGCCAATTTACGCCATATGCCCTCTGTGACCTTGAAAAGTAGGTCAAATTGAAAACCCGTAAGACATGTGATGTATTCTTCCTAAGAGTACCTACCATAAAAATTTTATCGAAAACAAGTCACTTATAAGCGAGATATCACACTTTTTAGATATCCACTTTTGGCCCCCTGGTGGCAAAGTTGAGAATCTGATCAAACTGAAATTCAGCACCAGAGGCTATGTGATATAGGGGGTTATATGTACTAAGTTTCAAGTTCATAGCTTTAGTGGTTAAGAAACGTGCCATAGTTTACACTCTAACGGCCAATTTACGCCATATGACCTCTGTGAAATTGAAAAGTAGGTCAAATTAAAAACCCGTATGATATAAGATGTATATTTGCTATGAGTACCTACAACACAAGTTTCATCGAAAACAAGTCACTAATAAGCGAGATATCACACTTTTTAGATATCGACATTTGGCCCCCTGGTGGCCAAGTTGAGAGTCAGATCGGACAAAGCTGTGTACAAAGTTTTAAGTTCATAGCCCTAGCGGTTAAGAAACGTGCCACTGTTTTTGAAACAGGATACGACGACGACGGACGACGACGACAGACGGACACTGCGGTATTGTAAAGACTCCCCTACGGTGAGCCAAAAAGTTGGTTTCCCTTACCCTGGACAAGTTTAAGAAGCTTTCAAATCCCAAGGAGTTTCAGAAGTTTGAGTCCATATGTCGTAAACATTTTTCGATACATTCATATAAATCTGATGGTCTACAAGCTGCGCCAGTACCAAGTACCAGCATCCAAGTTGAGCAATTTGATGATGAACAGACAACTGCTGTAGTTAGACCTCTCCCGAATTCTCCTGTCAAAACTCGGCAAACCGCCAAGTGTACTGTTTGTAAACTCCGCCAAAAAAGTTTGAGGTCGATGAGGGAAAAACAACTGCGGATGCAGCAGGAAAAGTTGATTGCCATTAGAAATGTGACTGCTAAACAGAGAAATAAAGGATTTCTCAAAACTCTGCGACAGACGGTCA
The DNA here is from genome assembly GCF_910592395.1 of Lineus longissimus. Lineage (NCBI taxonomy): Eukaryota > Metazoa > Nemertea > Pilidiophora > Heteronemertea > Lineidae > Lineus > Lineus longissimus. Next base: position 8,229,733 of record NC_088326.1, read on the forward strand.
AACGAAAAGATTTGAAAATCTCTATGTTGTAAGAACAGTTATGCACCTCAGCAGCCACATTGGAACTCGACATTGCAAAGAAAGCCCAAGCCACTTTAAAAAGAAAACATCAGAGACTGAACGCAAAGTATCAGGCATTAAAAGCATCCCACAGGATATCTGCTACAAATGAACAGGAGATAGGCAATCTTGAAGTTAAGATCTGCAACAGAGATGAAGAAATCAAACAGCTCCAACATGACAAGGCAGTGCTCGAAGAAAGAGTGAAGGAATTGGAATCAGATGTGATGCCGACAAAGACTGATGGAAAGTCCTATTTCCCTGACATGCGCATGATGGTGTATGATTGCATCGTAAATCAAGTTCCCACCAGCAATGTCCAGAACATAATTAAGAAGTTTGCCCTACGCTGTGGTGTTACTTTACAGGATGTGCCTGCCAGAACCACTGTGGAAGCCATGGCACGGGAACTTGGTGTCATAGCAGAACTGCAAACAGCAGAAGTGATCATAACCGAGAAAGACAACACCATTGGTTTTGACGCCACCACTCAAGAGGGAGTCCACGTTAACGCTATTCATGTCATCACCAAAACAGAGTGCTATGCAGTGGCTGTGGATGAGTTGGCAGGTGGTACTGCCGATGACTATCATTTACATATCTGTGAATCTGTGGATAATCTTGTCGATGTCTATACAAAGTTTCATGAAGATGCGGACTACCAAACTACAAGGCAAAACATGATCGACAACATTTCAAACACGCTTACTGACCGCTGTGCTGCTAATCATGCTGCCATACAGCTTGTTAATTGATCATTGAACAAGACACTAAATGAGTTAAACTGCCATCTGCATCCTCTTGATACTATTGCTACAAAGACCAGAACTGCCTTGAAAAAGTATGAACAAAATGTTGCCTCTGTGAAATCATTGTGGGGAACAGATTGCCTTGCAGGCAATATTGTAATTCAAATGAACAAAATGCGCTACAAGGATGGCAAAGGAGATCCTCGTGGATTCACAACATTTCTGGATGACGAAAAGATCCCGCGTGGAATTATGCCTCGATACAGGGGCAACCGTCTTCATGTCCTTTTTCACATTTGTGGTGTTTTTGTGCAGCATCATTCACTGTTCAAAAAAATTTTGGAAAAGGGAACCGCTTGTGGTGGCTTGCGTAGAAGTATTTTGACTGATTTTGTGACCGTTACCGCTCAAGTTGAAATGCAAGTGGTAGGACTGATTGGAAAACTTCTTACAGGACCATGGATGAAAACATTTTACACCTCTGCTGTCGATCAAATTGATCATGTCGAAGGTATTCAAGTGGTCAGGGAAGTGCTTGCTCAACTGAAGGACCGTATAAAGGAACCATTGGCCATGCTGACATGCACCACAGATTTCTTCGGCAATGTCCTCAATCAACCAACAGAAGACGCCACCCTTCAGGAGTTGAGAGAGCAACCAAAAGATGCGACTCACTTCAAGGACATGACAAAGGCTTGTCTTCAGATCATAATTGATGTCCTAGAGAAACAGTATGAAAAGTACTTTGCCTGTGAGATAACTGAAAAGTTAAAGGAAGAGACCAAGTCTTCACGTTCTCATAATATAGACGCCGAAGAAATTATGGGAATGTTCAGCGCTGCACAAAAGAAAGCCCCAAATGCAACTCTTTGTTTCCTTTCGAGCAAGATGAGGGCACAGAAAAATAGGACAGTTGACTATTTAGATGGTTTAGATAAGGAGAGAAGAGATGCAATTCTGAAGAAGGCTGTGCAAGTAGGGCAACAACAGAGGCGAAGGAGAAAGGTAAAGCAGAAGGAATTGAGGACGGAGTTGTCAAGGAGGCAAGCAGACAGGCAGCAGGCGAGAGACGAGACTGAGAAAACTGGAGAAGAGACTAAAAACCCTTGATGTTCATAACATTGCAGAGGAATTTCCTGAACTAGATAACAACAAGCAGGATAAACTTGCAGAACTCTTGTCTGGTAAATCCATTGGATGTGAAATATGCCATGTGTGGTATGATGATGGACAGCACGTTGTCTACAATGGAAAAATTGAAAAAATGAAAGCCAATGGGAAAAAGTGTGTTGTTGCCTATTGGTCTCGAGATGAGACTTATGATGATGCCACTGACTACGATATGTCGATCTTCGAACTTGCGGCAGATCTCATTTCTGATGATCTGACAATGTAACTGAAGTCTCTCTCTTTGACTACAGCATAGACCGGTTTGTGTGACTAAAATATTTTGATCCATGTGCCTGAAATAACAAGAAATATCCTCGTGAAAAACAAGACTTAATTTGTATGTTGTGACCGTATTATAGTGAACTGTGAATGTGTCTTGCTGTCTTTCAACTGGATCTGGAATTATTGGTGATACTACATTAGATCATTGCCGGTAAATAAGAACTTTTTAGTACAGCTAATTGTTATTATTAATTCTGAAATTTCAGCAGGTAATATCAAGAATTTATTAGACCCTTATAAATTCTTGGTTCGTGTTCATACGGGTTGTGTCAAAGTGGAATATCGATTTTCTTTGACTTCAGGAAGTAAATTATAATAATTAAAATCCACCAAGTGCCTAAAATATTTTCTTTCTCCTAGTGAATGACTGTTTTAATAGGTGGAATCAAACAAACAATCTATGATCTAACTTCACTGAAAATTTCATGGAGATATCTTAATTATTAAGAAAGTTACAAGCAAATAAGTGAACAAAATTAACTTTTCGGTCACAAAAGGCCTATTATTTTAACAGTATAATTATCGGTCGAAAAACGACGTTAATTATCAAATTAAAATATCTGTAACTTTCTTAATATTCAACAGAATCACATGATGTAAGTGTCTTTTTAAAGTGCGTTCTTAGCTCTTTTCAGCAGTGTTCTTTAATTTGAGATAGGTGGTGTTTGAAAATTTTCTCAACATACCTACATGTACAGGCTGGGTTAGGTGAGGGGCTATCTCAGGGTAGAGGATCTACAACTGGTGATAATTTTGAGGCACTTCAACCCGGTGCCGCGGATGCAGATCCTGCTTTGCCGAATGAACCTGCTGAGCCCAGTTCATCATCTAAAAAGATCAAGAGATCACCTGCAGCACAGAGAGTAGATAATATCCCAAGGCAAAACAGAACCGAGAGACAGACTGTTGAAGGAACCCGGATGTTTGATGTTTCTATATTTGCGGCATTACTAGCGTTGGACGTTCGGTGCGGTGATTGTGGTAATTTAGGACTAAATATTTCAGAAACTGAGAAGTTGAGAAGAGGTCTCCTTAGTGTTTTCACAATTAGCTGCTCTAATTGTGATTGGTCTAAGCAATTTGGAACATCCAAGATGGTGAACAAAGTATCAGAAATGAATCGTCGATTCACGTATGCTATGCGGACTATTGGTTGTGGCCATGCGGCTGGGGTAAAATTTTGCTCTGTTATGAATATGCCTCCACCCCCTGCCAGGAAAACTTATACATGCCACAACAAGGCCCTCAGAGAGGCTGCCAAGGCTGAAGCTGAGCAGTCTATTGTTATATAGTAATTATCTTTGATAAATGTCTTATTTTAGAAACCTCAATTGACCATGCTTTATTCAGCATCTCACAGATTCCAGTCTTGGACCATCGAGGTCACTTCAGTTCAATATTAATTGCGTCCTTGAAACAATCAAATTGTTTATAGACTTGTCAATCTCTGCTCAACCATTCTTGTGAGCCCTCTGCCATTGGTTGCCTCTAGAGCACCATGTTGTGAAGGCACCGCCCAGTTTGCCGTGGGACCAATCACTGGAGGTGGCGCGAAAGCCAGCCCCCACGTGTGGCCGATCCCGCGGGAAGACTGGACACTTGCCCTGTCAACTTGGACTGTGACAGTACCTACGTCTCCCTGCTCGTGAGATTCCTTTTGGCGTTCGGCCGTTCGATAAATATTCTTAAGCTTGCGAATGTGATCTGTGCTGCTGGAACAGTATGAAAATGTGTGACTTTATCTAAGGAAGAGAACCGTGAAACAGGATATCTTCGTTCTTTCGTTTATTCCGTGTTGTGATCCATTTTTCCTGGACTTGTTCAACATCATCTCGGAGAGGCGGTAGCCTCGTGCTGCCGTGCTAGATCCCATCTTCTCGCTAAAAGACTCCAATCTGATGGAATAATTCCCCGACCAACAAATATATAACATGGTGAATACCTGATGACTCTTCGTTTGAAAGGATGTTTCGATATTCACTACGATTGTGACGGATTTTTATTCGCAAATTTCTAGGCGTGCCGGCGTGCATTTCGGATCGCCCTGCATGCCCTGAGCATTTCGGGACACTCCCACACATTCTCTAGTGCATTGTGCACCGTCATGTGTTAGTATCATGACTGTCATGGCTAGTGTTTGAACTTTGGATTTGATTCTTACTGGATCGATTCTCCCAATGTGATGATTCTTTTGCGGATCTGATTCCGACGAACTATTCCGATAACTACTATCATTTTCCATCATCACCAATACCATTTCGTTTCGGATATCCGAGTGACTTTGCTTTCAATCTCCTGATCACCGTGTGTGTGCACTGTACTCAGTGTACATACAATACATACACGTATACCAATGTGCAGTAGTGTTGTTGACGTTGTGCATCTTTCGAACTCTCTCTTGTAAATCTGTCATGTCTGTGACGAAACCTTTATCATATTGAACACTCAATACTACAACAGTGCCGTAGTTACAGTCTTCTTGGGACCCAGTCTTGAGTCCATTCATTCATAATCAAATCGGAAGCCATGTCGATGTGATTAATATTCTGGATCTAAACATTTTTCTCGTCTCACTGCACTCTGCACATGTAGGCTATGTCATGCATGTGTGAACTCTAATACATACAGACTTCTGTTTGTACTCTGCCTTTTGCATTGTACATGTAGCTCTCGAGCCTTGGGAAATTTGTGTTGGGTAACACGTACACAGTCGGTCACCATACTGTGGTTGACCCTCACAAGTTGTCTCTTGTTCCTCGATCTACCCCTGATTGGCATTGCCAAATTGCCAACTTATCCATACTACCATGACAATCCTTGACACTGACAGGAAGGAAGGAGGCTTCTCCATGCCACCTAGTGCATGTGGAGACACCAGTCAGCCCTGCAGACCATAATTTGGCTACCGCTATTCCATCCATGTCCATTGTGTTTTCAACAGTCTCCCCACTTTGTGTGATGGAACATTTCAAACTGAACATTGTGTGATCCTACATCTCCAAACTGTGAACTTTCCTATAAACTGTTTTCAATCATGGCATGAACTCAACATATTGGTAACTCAATGAACTCTTCTTAACTCTGATAGCCTAGATCTTTATCACCAGTCAAGGTGTGGTAACTATAATCCTTTTCAACACATCATTACCTTGAGCATCACGTAATAGCACACAGACAATTGGTTCAATTTTAAATTGAAGTATTCTACCCTCTTGGCCATATAGTAATGTAGTATAGGGCCTAGTAATATTTGATAGACTCACACTCGTAATTCTGCTGCCGTGTTCGGATCAACGAGAAATATTTTTATACATGAATGTTTAACCATCTGCCATTATTCACATTTGCTCATTCCTATAAATAGTTCCCTTTCAGCTAGCTATCATCAGATTGATAACCTATTGTGTAAATTGACTTTTCTCCACTTTGCCAACTTTACTCTCACATGTTATTTAATCTGTTCATATGTAGCCACCCTAGCATGGACTGATTGCGACGACAGACAGATTGCCCATTTCCATAGTCAGCCCCACCCTAATTGTCATATTTAAGCCCACATGCATGTTTAGCCCCATCAGTTAGTCTACTGTTTTTCAGTACATTGAAACTGGATTAAGAATACATTACATGTAGCCTACTCTCAATCTTATTAGCTGATTTAGACTGAATTTAAATAAAAGATTGCTACCCCTTAGCCCTTGACTATACCAGATTGTAACATCCACAACATTATCGAAATTTATCTTAACTTTCTGATGAGGTCCAATTAGTCATACCAACTTCCATAACAATATTGCACTTTGTGCCCACTGTTTTCTCATCTTTTGTAAATGCCCCTAAGATCATATATTTAAAGAGAGACTTCATAGATATTTGATGTACTGATAAAACTTTAGAAATGGGTTAATGGCAGTCATTTAATCAATCCTGAATGAAAATAATTATTTTCCTACGGATAGTTATTTTTTAATTAGCGTTTTAAAATTTCCAAATCCATCGTCTGCTACGAGCCTGCTAAAGAAATTCCAATAACAGCCGCCATGTTGGATGACGTCACGAGATGGACACTGATATCGTGTTTTGACAGCGGTGCTGATAAGCCAAAGGTGTCAGACGAACCATGTTCCTGAATGCTAATTAGAGGGATTATCGGGCTAAACAATGGGATTAACTAGGAACTTAGGCCCCTACAGGCTACATAAAGGTAAAATGTTCTCATCAGCGGCATATACTGAAAGATTGCGATGGATTGTACAAGTGAAGATACTGCCGAACCGCCGGAGAAGAGGACTAAAACCCTGAAGAAGCTGAGGAAAGACCGGGGAAAACGATGTGTTGTTTATGGATGCGGTAACACCACATCAAATAGTGAATTCGGAGCGCATTTGTTTCCTGATAGAGCTGATGATTCTCGGAGATTTAAAGCTTGGTGCAGGGTCGTTTCCCACTCCCGTTCAGATTTCGTTTGGACCAAAAATGCAGTGATATGTAGTGAACATTTTCCCGACGATATGACCAACAGTGTGTCCAGGCAAATGCAGAAAGAAATGCTGGCGAAGGCATATCAGAAAGATGCCAAGGACATCAAAGTGAACTGGAGCCTGGCCGACGATGCGATCCCGTCCGTTTCACTTCTCCCCAGCAAGCCGAAACACGGGACCCCTGCAGTCACAGAACGTCCGAAAGCTACACGAAGCCCTCTCACCCCAGTTCCTGGTCCTTCATCAGACATTTTTACGACCCCCAAATTGACTGGAAGTCAAAATGCCGTCGTGATAAGGGAGAGAAAACGAGTAAGTCTTGTTTTGTTTACATTCTTGTTATGCTTATTATGCATTGTACTCATTGTAGGCCTATGTATGAAGCATCACACAGGAACAGTCATGACAGTATAAGGCCCATACATTTCCTTACTTCCTGACGGATGCATAGAGCAGTTAGACAATATAAGACGAGATAATCAGGGGTAGACTGACATGTGGGACAATCACTGGCAATAATTTCATTCTTTTTACAATTACATAGGACGTGGAGGCTGCTGGTGCTTGGAAGGAAGCCATGGATTTCCAAGCTGCTATCGAAGCTGATGTCAGTGATGATGAAGATGGTGGTCAGGAATCTGTGGTGAGTTGAGAATCAAACTAACAAGCTGACATTACTCTGGATGGAACAGTAAAAAATTCCCCCATCATCATTTCCTTCCAGGTGAAAGAAAACATTTTGTCTCTTTTACTCAATATTTCGGAACAGAATTTACAACAAGCAGCCATGTAACTAGACTTGACTATGCATAGCAAAAAGTTGAATTCATGAAACAAAGTTTTGGCAATGGTTTTTATTTGAGCTCTTTACTCCACCTTTTCAGCCTTGTCAGACCAAAAGTCAATTCACCCAAGTGAATAGGCGAATTCGGCGACCAAAGCATCGTTCGATGAGGGTGCACACAAATTATGAAAAACCAAAGACCAAGGTGACAGTCTCAATAGGTTAGTATTTTTAAAGCATAATATACTAATATTGGTCATAAAACAGGGCGACTCCATAAACAAGTAGCTTTTGCCAAATTGAACACAATAATAGAATTTATTAGGGAACTGAGACAAGTTTGAGAAACTTTTTGTTTTTATATTCAGGAACACAAACAGATGAAAAGGTGTGCAGCATTTCCAGCATTGATGTCAAGCCAAATGTTTCCTCATCAGGTAAAGCTTTTATGTAATGATGTTTTCAGAGAAATGAAAAAGACAAACTGTGAAAGATCTCCGTCTATGTCTAGATAATATGTTGGAACTGAACGCGGGAAATTTTCACAGCATCTGCATGTTGTCTCACTGTCAAGAATCTATCCGATTAGTTTTAACATAAAATCGATATGATATTGCATGTTCTAATGCTACATGTATATTGAATTTTACAGAAACACCAACTGGAACTGACCCTGACCACCTTCCAAACATAGCCACAGGAAATTGCCCTCAAGCCAAATCAGCTTCAAATGAAATGGAGGATGGACCTGGGTCAGAATCGTCTGATGATGAATCTCTTGAAGATACGGTTGATCCCCTTGACAAGAGCTATGAACCAGCAGAGAGCGACATCAGCAGCGAGGAGGTCTCTGATGAAGAATTCAACTTCATTGATAATGAGAATGAGTGAGTATTTTACTACATTTATGTAACACTACAGTGTCCTTGCATTGAAGAAGGTTGTCTAAAACATAATCATGTAATCTGATATAAGCCATCTCAACATAACAAAAAACAATATAGCATCTAAATGTTATTTCCAGGAATTTCTATAAAAAGGGGCCCAACACTGGCAACAGCTTGTACGATCATTTTTAAAAAACAGCCTTGTAAATTTACCAGTGATATTGACCAGTCCACAAAACTGATCCTTTTATATAGTCATCACCAACACAGATCATGCAGATTGGAATTTTTCCTGTGCTTTTGACTTTTGTGTATTCTTTGTGAATTTTCTCTCGATTTTTCCGTAGGAAAGATGATCCACACTGTGAGACGAAGTACCTGGTGTTCCACTCGAAATTGATGGAACTCTTCAAGATATGTCCTGTATGCTGTTCCCCAGCCAAGAGACACATCAGGACCCTAGGGACATATCTATCCATTAAGCAATGTTGTTCCAATAAACTATGTTCTTTTGAAAGGTAAGATTGAAGGAAATCCTGTATTTTTGTATGAAAATTGTTGTCATGTTTTTTTCCCGGATTGCCAAAATTTTGGCTAACCAAGTACATCAATCAATTAATACATCTTTCAGCATTAGTGTGACTAAATAATAGCTCGGTGTTTAATAGTGTTTTCTCCAGAGTCCTTTTCACTTGGTACATATTGTGTCATGCTGAACATTGCTTTCATTTCAGATTTTGGGAGAGCCAACCATTTATCAACCGTATTCCAGCTGGAAACTTGCTGCTCTCCAGTGCCATCCTCTTCGCCGGTTCAACTGCAGCCAAAACGCTGAAAGTCTTCAGTTATCTTGGATGCCAAGCGATAAAACGGGGCACCTTCTACCAGCACCAGAGGCAATACCTGTGGCCGGCAGTGATGACAGTGTGGCGGGAGAACCAGCAGGAAGTGTTGCAGCAAGTGAAAGATTCCAGGAAGCCAGTTGTTGTTGGAGGGGATGGTAGATCAGACAGCCCAGGGCATTGTGCAAAATACGGCTCCTACTCTCTCCTGGAGTTGAATGTCAACCGCATTTTGGATGTGCAATTAGTTCAAGTAAGTAAAATTATAATTATTGCTTTTCAATTACACAGGCGATATAAAAGAAAATTGTACATGTAAATATGGATCAGTAAACCTTGTTTTCAGATTATCATGAAGAAGATCACATTAGATTACATTGTTGATATCATACTGTTGCCGTTAAATGATGATAATCATACATAAAATGTCAACAACATGGATTTTATTGGAGAGTTTGTTCTTATTGTAATGTACTTTGTGGAACACTCCTCCAGATTGTACATGTAACTAGATTTTAATTTGATTCCATGAAATTGATATGCACATTAGGACAAAAGTATCAATCTCCATACCTCATCTCTTTCAGTCGAATGAAGAGGGCGTCAACCATAGTATTAACATGGAGAAGGAAGGGTTGATTCGATGTGTTAGATACCTGGAAACGGAGGATGTCACTATTTCAAAAATAGTGACTGATCGGCATGTCCAAATCAACAAGTGGCTCAGAGAAAATCTACCGGATACAGACCATCGTTTTGACGTCTGGCATTTGGCCAAGAGTAAGTGTCCGTAGTGTCTACATATTATATTAGGCATGAAATTATTTAGAGTACAGTACTGTTCTTAGATTGAACTTTTCAGCCTGGTCCAGTGTGGAGATTTGTTAGAAAAGTGAATGCACGAGTCAAGAGAAACACTTTACAAAAATGAATGTCATAGTCCATAGCAAATTGACAATTGCTAGAATTATTAGGACTGTTCTCCTTTTTTCCAGGTTTGAAGAAGAAGGTTGACAAGGCTTCAAAGGAGAAAAACTGTGGGATTTTAGAGGAGTGGCGGAGGTCTATAATCAATCACCTTTACTGGTGCGCTGCAACAACTCCAGATGGGGACCCAAATATGATGCTGGCCAAGTGGTTGTCGTTGGACAACCACATGCACAACAAACACAAAGGACATGGAGGGGTATATCCGAAGTGCGGCCATGGTCGATTAGTTGGGCGGCAGAAGGGCACGAAGTGGCTTGAACAAGGTGAGTATTTCTCGAATTGATATCGAAGACCCCTCGGGTATCGACTTGAGTGGACATGCATCACGACATGCACAAAGTTTTTGGAGAGATGTTTCAAAACAAAACTCTCGGATAGAATGGTCTGTCTTCTAGTGATAAAATGAACATCAAATTATTTGTGTGACCTATTCACATTTTCAAATTTCAGGATCGGCAGCATCAGTGAAAGCTGGCAACATTATTGACAATGCCTACTTCAAACCTCTTTGACTCTTTCTGGGCAGATATCAAGCAGTCAAGCTGCCCATAATCCATTCTTCAGAAATGTCTTATATCATACATGTACGGTATACATAAGAGGAAGTAAATTGCAAAGTTGTATAAAATAATTGTATTTTTAGATCATTAAATGTACAAATCACACACCCAGTCAATGGGTGAAGACTAGCAAATGCTTTTACTGAAAACTCCATACAGTACACTAGGCCTTTCTGTACAAAACTGAAGTAAAAGCATTTACAAGTCTTTATTCATATCACCCTTTGTTTCTAGAATACATGTAAGGTAACAGTGACAAAAAGACAGATTTTATAAGTTTTCAAAGAGTGCGAGACATGACAAAGAGTGAATATAGGTTCGTGCTTGACAGATGCTTTACAAGATAAAATTTTCCTTTCATTTCAGGTTATGTCGACAAGTTGATGGTAGAAGTTCAGCGCCGGTGCAGAGAGAACGACTTTGACTTTGAGGACAACAATATCTACATACCACCAGCACTCTGTAGCTCATATGATCACCCTAATAAGGCTGAAGCTGTTGACAGCTATAACGAAAGACACAAGCGATACTCCAAATCATGTTACATCCAGCCTTCACGAAAATCCACTCGTTGAATCCGTGTACATAAATCTATAGAGATTCATGTTCATGAACAATCCAATGGCACAAGTATTGCATGACACTGGCATGACTGGGTGATATGAATAAACACTAGTGAATGCTTTGTGATACATTCTATAAATCTAGTCATCCAATGTTAGGTATTTGAAACCAACTGCATCCCCAAGAACATAAAATCTTAACCGGATCTTCTCCAAAGCACATGCTGGTAGGGGCACTCGATTCTTTTTCCCAAGGAATCCCCAGCACCACCTGACGAGTTGACGATAGGCAACGTATCTATATTTCCTGAAAGATAATGCATAACATTAGTAAAGGAGTAAGGTATATGCATGACCAATATATCACTAGACGTATGTTTTGTTAGTCATGTTGTGACTGACTACTCTTCATTATGTATTATGAGTGCAATATTTTTTGATCATTTGTAATAACATTAGGAATGAAAATATATTATCAATATTGAATGAAATACAAGTATCACGTACTCATTTGTTTCTCCATCTACTGCCGCCCGATATTGCTGCTTGTAATGGGAGTAGGCAGTCTGTAGCACCCACACATCAAGGCAATTGGACTGGAACCCGGGATGTTCGGTGATGCACCGAATGTTTCCGCCATGTTCCTCGTTGTACGCCTCAATTTTCCTCAAAATTGGTTCCTTTTCATGGCAACAGGCATTTTCTATTGGGACATCTTGCACCTCACATTTGTCACCACATATGCACCTAAAAAGAAAATATCACACATTATATTTATAAACAAGGCAAAGGTGTCTTCCACATCCAGTGCAGTCCAGCTAGCTGCCAATGCATGATGTGTGTGCTTAGTATGGTTCATTAGTAAACAAAGTGATAACATAACATTAGCTAAACGAAAACGGCAAGTTAGGCATTTGTAGGCACTGCTGCAGCAATATCCAGTCAACTAACATGGAAGCAAGAACTTATAACGCAAAAAGGAAGCCAAGCTCAAGCTGTACAATGAGCGAAATTGAAAGTCCGAAAATCAATTGTCGGACAAGTGTTTCGAAGCATCCAACGAAAAACGCTGCTAATGCACTTCGAGACCAGACAAATAGCGACAATGGATAAGGAGACCGTGAGATCTACGTGATTTGTACCATTTGTAACTGATAATATTGTCAAAAATGCATTTTTGCATCCAGCAATTCACGTACCAGTTTTGCTCCTCCATACGAAGTCGCCAGAATCTATCTTCCTCTTCCTCGTCATCAACATCCTCGCCTTCTTCCATATCCTCAAAACTGCCTTCAACAACGGGCTCGAACTGGTAGCCAAGAATGACACCAGTTACCACTGATTCATCTCCACTATCCGTGAAATTACTCGAGGATGTTACAACGCTAGCATTATCACTATCAGAAACTTGAAAATCACTTATTGCGCTCGAGTCCGACATGTTGAATGTGTACACAGGCACTGTGGGTGAAAACGAGGCCGAGAGAGCTGTCCATTTCGTGACGTCATCGTAATGGCGGCCAGGCGAACCGTGTTTTTACTGTGATTATTAGCAGACGACGCAAAACAGTGATGAGACCGAAACAAAAACTGTTAAAAGTAAGGAAAGGAGTGGGCAAACACAAAAAAAATTATGTTCACTCAAATTTGACTATAATAAGTGATTCAAAAATGCAAAGTTGTCCTGAGCTCTGAAGTCTCTCTTTAATTCCTGGCCAATAGGCCCCCATTGCATTTGCATATCCGGTAGTGTGACATTTAATTTGGATTTAGTAGTGCATTTCCTTTTCAGAATCCGACCCAGTTTCTGCCTTGTGCACATAATATAATACATGATATACAATGCAATATCTGACAATGTAATATTTGTGAGCTGTCGCTAGACATTATTCATATCACTCTCAATTTTTGTACACCGTACTACCTTGTACTTCAATTTCATCTTGGCTTTTTATCACCATATCTACATTTACCAACTACCAGCATTTTACTAGTGCCACCATAGAGTAAAGAAAACATTAAAATCATCCTTGGAGGTTCCTGATTTAATCAAAAAGGTCAAAATAACCTTCAATAAGGTTAAATTCATTGTGAAACATGCAATAGCTATCAAAACAAGTAGTCATTAGTCAACCAAAGAAAGATTTGTGCCCTGTCCGCCATGCTTTTGTCCTGTCCGACACGTTCTGCGATTGGTTTTAAATTTCCCATGAGGTGTGTCATTTTTCTTTTAAAAATTTCTTCATGATATTACTGTATACTGCCTTAGGTAGGAGGAAAATGAATCCTGTTTTCATAAGTCTCTTAGTTTGGAAAAATGAAATGGCCAGGGCCATTGTGCTCACCTCATGTGGAGGAAAGATGGATAAAGAGCATGGTATTGTGTCATGTAGTGTTAGGTTTGATGTAGGTCCAAGCAATTACAATTTCCCCAAAATGGCCAATTTACAGTACATTCGACCTCTGTGACCTTGAAAAGTAGGTCAAATCAAAGAAGACCCGGGTGACAAATTGAATGGTTGTTAGAATTAGATGTACCTATGATATAAAATTGGTGCCAATCGGGCAAGTCATTACTAGGAAAAATGGCATTTTGATGAATTTAGGATTTGGCCCCCTCCCTGGAGGCCAAACGGCAAATCAGATCGCACCAAACTTCGGTACCTGAGATCACCTGACCAAGGGGTACATGTGTACTTAATTTGTGATCAATAGTCATTGCAGTTAAGAAACGTGCCATAGTTACGGCCTGACGGCGAATTTACGTTATTTGACCTCTGTGACCTTAACAAGAAGGTCAAATTAAAAACCTGTGTGACATATACTGTATGGTGGTTAGATGTACCCATGATATCAAATTGGTGGCAATCGGGCAAGAAGTTAAGGAATAATCACATTTTTAAGGTTTTTGGATTTTGCCCCCTGGTGGTCAAGTGGTGAATCATATTGGACCAAACTTCGGTCCCTAAGATCACCTGACTAAGGGGTAAATGTGTACCAAATTTGGTATCAATAGTCATTGCAGTTTAGAAACGTGCCATCGTTACATCCTAACGGCCAATTTACACCATTTGACCTCTGTGACCTTGAAAAGGAGGTCAAATCAAAAACCTGGAGGATATATGATGCACCTTTGCTAGAAGTACCTACCATATTTTTTTCAAAATTTTCCGACTACTATTGAGGGAGATATTGCATATTTTCACTTTTAACGTTTGGCCCCCTGGTGGCCAAACCATGAAACGAATCGGACCGAAACTTGGTCTCCAAGGTGTCATTACATAAGGGTACATGTGTACCAAGTTTCAACTCAATAGCTCTAACAGTTACGAAACGTGCCCTGCTAACGGACGACGGACGATGACGACGACGACGACGGACGACGGACGCCACGGTATGGGATAAGCTCACCTCTGCTAAGAGGTGAGCTAAAAACTAAACTTTTTACACCTGAGTTGTGTCGGACAGGACACTTGACTACTACGAGCTGAAATTAAGAGGGCATTGAAATTGGAAACTGAAAAAAAAACTTGGTGTGTTATCTACTTAGACATGAAACCTAACCTGTCAACAAGAAAAAAGTATCAGAAATCAAATACAACTGTCCGAGAGAATTAAGACAATCAAGTGTCCTGTCCGACACATTGATTTTCAATGTTTCGTGTGAAAAACTGAATTTGCATAATGAAGAAGTGGAAATTTTGACCCAGATTTTTTATTTCCAGTAGGTTCAGACATCTCTCTAACATGTCCAATTGATATTGACATTGATATTTTGCTAAGATTCCAACATTTACATTTTTAATACCACTTCCAAAATACCATGAAATGGCCCCCGGCCACATAGTGTTCGGGCAGCAGCTACCTCCACTGCCAAAGCGGCTAATGTTCCACTCACTACGATACTCAGCACGGCTGGGTGGAGCAGTAAAGACACTTTTGCAAAATACTATGATAAGAAAGTAGAGGCTGGCGTTTTTGAAGAAGCACTATTGCAAAAGGTGCAATAGGAATATTTGTGAAGTAAATAATTCATGGTTTTGAAAGGGACTGGAAATTGAGTAATACTAGTATTCATTACCGTACTCCAAAGTTTCATATTTTGGTTATCAAAGGTCACTCTTTGCTGTGGAAAGAGTTTCGTATTTGGTCATTATGTCAGATGGCTGTGTTTGTTTTTATTTCTTCTCAATAAAAAAGACTCGTGACCTTGAAAAGTAGGTCAAATCAAAAACCCGTGTGATATACCATCGTCATAATGTGTACCTATGATGAAATTTAGTGATGATCAAGTCCTTAGTTAGGGAGATATACATTTGTAGCACTTACCGGGTTTTCAGTTCTAGCCACCTAGCAGCAAAATCAAGAATCGAACCAGACCAAAATTCGGTCTCCCAGGTGTGATTTCCTAGGGGAATATATGT
The DNA here is from genome assembly GCF_910592395.1 of Lineus longissimus. Lineage (NCBI taxonomy): Eukaryota > Metazoa > Nemertea > Pilidiophora > Heteronemertea > Lineidae > Lineus > Lineus longissimus. The sequence goes on from NC_088326.1 coordinate 8,245,525, forward strand.
ACAAAGTTTCAAGTCGATAGCTCCAGTAGACGAGTCTTGCTAAGGGACGACGACAGACGCTGCGTCATAATATAAACTCATCTCTCTCGAGGTGAGCTAAAAATCAGTGAAAACTGCAAAATGGTTACTTGCCTATATCGAGCTTGTTCCTTTTCCATGATACTTTTATCAACGAGGTAGTTCAATGGCTTTCTCATCATTATTCACGTCCATCTTGATGGGATTACTTACCTTTTAACTGTGCTGCATCCAGGGCTACTAAATTCCACGACAAATTCTTTTGTGGAAATGCACAGATGCTTCATGAAATCAAACTGTCTCAGGGACAACTGTACAGACCTAAAACAAAGAATTAAAACTCGTAAAATGCTGAGGAAAAAGGCTGAACATGCTCACGTATCGATACCATAGGGCTATAGATCTTAAAAAACAAGAAGCCCAATAGGGCCTGCCACTCAAATGATCAATACTAAATAGAACAACTATACTGTGCTGTACTTACCAAATTAATCATTATGGCAGATTTTTTTCGGTACAGGATGCGTTTGTTTCAGTCCAAATGTTGTTGAGGGATATCTGTGGGTGTCCTCACACTAGAGTTTGATAACTCTCCATGGTAGAACGATACTAATTATTCAAACTGGCAGACCATTCTGCAGGGGAATGTTTTAAATGGCGACATTTCTCCAAAGTTCCTCCAGATTGAAGGTCTGGCACATTGCCTGGACTAAATTAGAGCATGTTCATGCAGCAAGCTGAGCAATCTCAACTGGAACATTTCACTATCCTTCCTTTCACTGTTGGCCAAAATTATTTTTCGAATACACATGTACTTCTTTCTAAAGTTTTTACAAGAGGGTTGTTCATGGCTTCTTCTGTTCTGCTTGGAAAAAAGTCACAGACACTGCGAATTCTGAACTCAGTCCTCATCAAATTTCAGACTGTCCCGTGTGTAGAAAATCTTACTGATGCTTTAAAAACATTGAAAAGTTCTGTTCTATTTGTTGCATTGCATCACTGGTATTCCACCCCGACACATAATACATGAGAAGTCGATAACGGCTCTCAGGAACCTGAAATTAGCAAGTAAGGTTATCAGTGAATATACATGATATAACTAGCGTATTCGATTACTAGCGCGACGCTTGCGCGAGCAAGCACCAAGGTGCGTTCTTTTTAGTACTGGCGCCTCATCTCGCGCACACTCTGTTGCGCTCGCATCCAAAACTGCATATTTGGCGGGATTGTTAATTTATTCACACCATGACTCATAGGCAGTTAAGCACAACGCAGTGTTTTCTTTCATTATTTAAAGGTGATATGCTTCACGTATCCAGTACAGGCGAGACTATACTCCAAACATACCGCTGCAACTTCCGTGCCAATTTCTTAAGTGTCATATTTTTAGCACATAGGGTTGATGGGAGACTGCTAAAATGTGGAATCTGCCAACCAGTAAAGTGAGGATAGATACAATCATTCCCAATTCCACATTTTAGCAGTCTCCCATTGTCTAAAGCGTGAGGGGTAACTTGAGAGAAAGTAGCTCGGTATAGAAAAGTTTTTTTGAATTTTTCAGTGCACTGTCTGCCTTGACTTGACATGAAGTCGCTCAAATTTCACCATTCCAGAGTCCAGCCGGCCAAGTTTCAGCACTTTATTATCGTTCTCTCCAAGACGTCATAGATATCATATCACTGTGATTTTGATAACTTTTACCCGACTTTAAATCTGGTGGACTCTAGTGGATGGTGGCGTCAGTGGTGGACGCTGTTTAGGATGACCGGCCCAGGGTCAGGGAGGCTAGCATGCCGCATGCATGTTCGTGGTGAAACACCATGCACGATCAACTGTAATCTACGTCTACGACTAAGCCTACACAGTGTTGAGTGTAACTTCGTTGAACCAGCTGGAGTGGCCGTAATGCAAAGTTGACCATTTCGTCTACATGAGAATTGAGATGAACAACTTGGCTTGATTGCAGAATCCCTGACAAATGCTTCAAAGAGAGGTTTTGGTTAGGGTTAGCTATAGAACATTTTGGAAGTGATGGTCATTTTGTAAGGGATCCTGCAGTAATGCCAAGAACTTTACATATGATGAAAAGTCGAACTTGAGGACCCATAATTTGGGTAAGAAATTACGATTTTTACGAGTCAATAATTCGAAAGAACCACACTGAGTAGTCTCGCGCACTTCAAAAGTTTTATGACTTTTGAACACCCACTTTCCCAGTTTCCCAATAGAGGCGCAACTGTCGAAGAGTGACGAACACGAGTCCAACAGTCGTTGTAATATGCACCAAGCATTATCCGCGAGTTATATGAAAAAAGTCTTTAAATAAAAAAGATGTATTTTGGCATATAAATTACAATTTACAAAACATATCCAACTTTTATCCCCGTTTTATGGATTTCATGTTGTTCGTTCACCAAGAGAGTAGGCCTAGTGCTTTTTTAATGTTTACTTATTCATATCTTGCATGGTTTAAATTGAAATCTTAATGCCAAAATACATCTTTTTTATCTTAATATTCTTGTTTTATTAAAACTCACGGATAATGCTCGGTGCATACCACAACGACTGTTTGACTCGGCATTGGTCTTCACGCTTCGACAGTGGCGCCTCTATCGGGAAAACTAGGAAAGTGGGTGTTCAAAAGTCCCTTAAAATTATGGATCGTCACACAGGCCAGTGCGGAGGATGTCTCCAGCTGAACCATCTTGACCTGCATTCACTCATAGAGACTGGTACTTGACTGCAATTCATTCGTCATGAACTCGATTTGGGGGCGTAAGCTTCCGGTGACCGGTCACGTGTTTTTTCTGTAGGATGGGTAGACAAACTCGCCCCAGTGCCGAAATTTGAAAAAATTCAGACACTGGTATTGATCAATTGCCGACATCTTGGATGTCGGCATCCTGAGATTCAGGGTTTTGATAATCCTACGTCATCCACTGCATCATCAGTTCGGACTGTAAATCTTATTCAGGCCGAATTAGTGCCACTTTATCTCATAAAATTTTTATCTTATTAATCACTCACACAACGTAGTGAGTGTAATGGTTACGTGTATGTATAAAGTGTAAACAAAATTCATATATCCATCATGTCCATCGAATCTGAAAAAATTTGTGCAGACCCATGACAGTTCCGGTTTCGGTACAGTTTGTTGCATTCCATACGGGCCGCGCTTGCCGATCCTGCTTTCACGACGCACCGCAACCACAGTTACCAGGGCCCGGTTTCACAAAGAATCTTAAGTCTGTTTTGGTGACTTAAGTATGAGAATTTCTTAAGTTTTGTTGATTCACAAAGAATCTTAACTCGCCTAGCCGACTTAAGTACCCCAAAAACTTAAGCACGGTAGCTACCGTACTTAAGTCGGAATTAAGGACACAAAATGGCGGAAATTCGCCGGCACAACCGGCCTGTCCTTCGATATTTGATGGCCCGAGGCCCAGAAAGAGATCAGGGTTCGGAGAGCGCGATCGCTGCTGGGAACCTTTTGGTCGCTCGTGGGACCCGCTTTGATGATCGCCGCCCAGACCCTCACGTGACCAATTCTCCATTTAAGATGCTGCTACTGCGCATGCGTTATCTATGTGTGGAGCATGGTCAGGCGGTGCATCAACATGACGGCAATCTTATTTGAATATTCTATTAATAGATAAATTTAACCCTTTCGTGGTATTTACGCGCTCAACTTGGCCAGGGTGAGATCGGGTGAGATGGATCAAGTTGCGCGACTGGGTCTTCGTCAGTGGGCGGGGGGCGCCGGGATCTGTGGTTTCTTGTGATCTTGAGCTGTTATTATTATGAACTAACATGTAGACTACTATCTTCACTGTACTGCTGACATCAGGTTACTAGTATTATCGTGCTTGCCCTCTTGTAGTAGGCCTATGGACTTTTCATTTAAGCGCTAAAATTATTGAATTTTTCTCTGAAATCTACGTTGGCTGGGAAAGGACATCGAAAAAAAAAAATTCTCGGCGGGACGACTTATTAAGTCGGGGGGACGACTTATTATCTCGGGGGACGACTTAGTAAGTCGGGGGGACGACTTGGTAAGTCGGGAGGACGACTTAGTAAGTCGGGGGGACGACTTATTAAGTCGGGGGGACGACTTATTAAGTCGGGGGGACGACTTATTATGTCGGGGGGACGACTTATTATCTCGGGGGGACGACGACGTCGCCATCTATTAACACGCGGGTCACGTGAGGGTCTGGGCGGCGATCATCAAAGTGGGTCCCACGAGCGACCAAAAGGTTCCCAGTAGCGATCGCGCTCTCCGAATGCATATGGTTTTTTTCATCACACACATGCATGACATGTGTCGTGTGTCATCATGGAAGCGAAACTGCGTGGTTCAATGCTGTTGTTTGTTTATTGAAAACCGGCTGTTAGATTGCTGGAAACTTTATAATCATGTGAAGGTATCTATGCAGCCATCTATTCTAATGAATACTCGCATCCGCGCCACTGTGACTGTGCAGTTGAGTTGATCGAGTGCAGACTGTTGTCGACTGTGACTGTACGTAGTGTTGCATGTTGTTGTTGTGTGCTTGTGTGTCCACCAATGACCATCATCCATGGCATGTACAGCCTACACTACTGCTGTATGGATTGTTGGTCAGTCAGGTCTGGCCTATACTCGATCATGAGTATGCAGTATGTTCTATACTTTTCTTGTACCAATATCATCCCTCCATGCATTGCATACTGCATCCATAAAAATGCCCTCAACTCACTGAGTGAGGTGGATGTCGACCAGGGCGGGGCGCAGTCGGGGAATGATATAGTTAGTTAGGCCTAATACAGGTCAGTTTGTGTGTTGCCTAATGGTTCTTCCACTTTGATTTTAGGTTTCCCTAACGTAATCGGTGCTTTGGACTGCACACAGATAAAGATTCAAGCCCCATCTCAATTTGAGGATGTTTATGTCTGTCGCAAATCCATTCACAGCATCAATGTTCAGTTAAGCATTTGTGAATAGAACACTTTCAAAAGTCAGTTGGTAGCCCTGCCTAGTAACAAAATGTGCACATAATGTCTGTAGGCCTACACCAAAGTACAATAAACATGCATTGCATTTATTACCAGATGACCGGCTGGCTGGCTTTTTCATTTAGTCATCTTGGAACGAGATCAGGTTCACTTTCAAAGCCTGGCTCATTGGAGGCCTGATCTAGTTTAAGAGATTGCATGTCCATCTGAAATATGAATATCCTGATTCCTGGCATAGTATGAATTAAAATCATTGCTAAGTATGAAAAATTTTGAAAGTACAGTGTTTCTGCCAGAAAAAAATTCAAGAGGGGGAACCAAAGCCCAAATTCCTGGTCGAAAGAGCAAATTTTGGCTGTTTTTCGGTCAATCTTGGCAGTTGCCCCCCCCCCCCGGCAGAAACCCAGAAATAATATTTCAATTTCCACTTTTTGGTATTGCAGATGATATGTGATGCTGATCGCATTGCCACAAACCTTGTAGCCAAATGGCCGGGAAGTGTTCACGACAGTCGAATATTCAAGGTGTCGTCCATTGGCCGAGAACTTGCTAACCAAGGTAATTCAGACATGTGTGATACCCACTAAAAACAAGTAATTTAATTGATAGATAAATAATTTAATTGGAACTTTATCAACATTTATAACTAACATACATGTAGTAGAAAAGAAATTATCACATAGGCATACTACTGGATCAACAGTATCATGCTTATTTGAAAAATATATAATATATAAACGAGAAACCCCATGTTATGTATAAAATGACAAAAAACATTGATATTCTCATATTCAATAAATTAGTATAAAATTCATTCATTTTGAAAAAAATTATTACATTTACAATATTGTATTTACAATTTCAGCTCCACATGATGGATTCCTTTTGGGCGACAAAGGTTATGCACTTGAACCGTACCTGATGACACCTTATCGGAATCCAACACCTGAAGAAGCCAGATACAATGCCGCCCAAGCACGAACCAGGACACGAGTTGAGCAGGCCTTTGGCATTTTAAAGAGGCGGTTCCATTGCTTGCACGATGAAATTCGGCTGGTCCCAGAACAGGCCTGTAAAGTGATAGTCTGCTGTGTAATCCTCAACAACATTGCACTGAAGCGGCAGGATGTGATGGAGCCACTTTTGGAGAATCAATATAACCTTGATCCCATTGATGACGATACTGTAACTGGAAGGGTTGTAAGAGATCATTTGCGTGATACCTTCTTAATTAATTATGCACACCTGGAAGTAATGTGTTTCATTCACTATGGTGTATTGTGTGGCTCCGAATTGTGTCAAGGCTAGCACAAAGAACAATCGAATGACGGATGGGACCCATTTTCATGAATTTCCAAAGCCAGTTGAACGAGAGAGGAGGAAGCTGTGGATTCGGAAGATCTGGGATCTTGTTTTTTTAACCCTCAACATATTTCATGAGTATCAAGCATGTTTTCAAACCTTGATATATGGCCTTTAAGTGCTAATGCTTGATTTAAAATCTCACTTATGTAGCAGTTGAATATCATCGACTTGGAAATTTTAACATTAATCCTTAATATAATACCATTTTAATTGATAACTCTAGTCTTACATTAGTGAGATTTTAAAGCCAGCATTGGCGCTAACGTTGGTGTTAACCTAACACTTATTGAGCAACTGGGCCCATAAGTCATAGACAGTTTTTCCTAGTTACTATAATCAGGTGAAGATGGAGGACAAAAGTAGAAGTTGGTCGCTTAGGCAGACGTTACGTAGATAGGAAAAATGAGGGCCTAACTAACATGGCTCATTGAAATACCTTGTTAATTCTTCGGTTCACGGGTGAACCGTAAAGCATGAGGCGTGAGGAGTGAAGCGTGAAGCTCTATGTAACGTCTGCCTTAGGGGCATGAAAACTTGATTGACTGCAGATTTAATCCTTGTGCAGTTTAGCCATTTTTAGCTTGATGTAATCAGTTTTAAGGCCAACAAGAGCTATCTGACAGTCAATCAACTTTTGTTGCTGCTGTGCTGCCAACTTCTCCTCTTGCATGACCTCGTAGGAAAGATTTTCAAGGTCTTCCTTAGATCTTTTCGGCTTTGGTGGCTTGACCGAGGCTTTAAGCAGATTGGCAAGTTCTGCCTTGTTCATGTTCTTGTCAATGTTAGTGCTGGGGCAGCTGGCTGATCCTGCTACCCTCTTGCATGTGGACCTTGGTTCAAGAGGGGCACTTCCTCGGGCTGCTGAAGGCTTGGAGGACATACTAGTTATAGTAGAGCTAGGAAGAACAGCTGCAATTCCTCCTGCAGAAGTCTCAGCATCAGCTGATTGTAATGGTAGTCGGAAGTCAAACACAACATTCTTGTGTTCATCTTGCGTCACTGCTGTCCATGCTGAAAGTAGTTAAAGATGTGTAGAAATATGGTTCAACATCAATACATGACATTAGTTTTGCAATGATTAAAACTGTCAAAAGTTGCTATGTTATATCAATCTAAAATGATTTTTTTTAGATCGCTTAATTCCGCTCAGCTGACGTTTACTATTCAGTGAAATGAGTCGCTGTGCCTTTTATCTTGATGTGTGATGTGAACAATTTGTTGGGGAATTTTGATTGGGGGGCCTACTGTATGTTTTCTGGCATGTCCAAATAAGGGAGGTTGAGAATAACGTCTTATCGCGGACACTTATCGTGTAAAACTGTAGAAAGAGGACAAAATTTGTGTACATATGCATCTGGATGTACGTATAAGTTTCCGTGATAAGTGACTGATCTCAACCTCCCTAATCTTATCAAATCAACCTAATACATGTATGTACCTATCTCAGAGTCGAACCCACTAATAAGGCCCTTGATGCTCGGATCACCTTCTCTCATGGTGTAGTAGGCCTCTTCAGCATCAGTTGGTGGTGGTTGACGTCCCCCACCACCAGTGGCTGGATGACGCATTTCGTCCAATTTTGCCCGTGCTGAAAATGAATGAAAACAACTTATTTATTTCAGCTATTAAATGCAATACAGTCCTGATCATTTTAATCATATCAACCTCCTACATTCCTAAGATATTTTGCAAACTAATAGATAAACTAAATGACCAATTACATAAATGCAAGTATTTTCGTAAGGGTATGCCTACATGCAGGCCTTGATAAGGATTCTATTATTGTCAAAATGTTTTCATGTGGTATTGATAGTTAGCATGGTTAGTAGGCCTTCACTTTTACCTTTCTCTTTACTGGTATTGGAACAGGGCCTTATCTGACTTTTTGCAAAATGTTGGTGCTTTCTACTGAAGTCTTAACCCTACAGCTGCGTGAACTGAACTCTTGACTTCTGATACATAATCATTTTTTGTGAGAATGGTAAAATGACTTACCTCCATGCTTTATATTCTTGTACTTTTTTTCACATTCTGCACTTGTGCGCACCACTACTCCTGCAGCGCTGTACGTAAAATGATATTTCGAAACAGTTCAAGTTCAAATTTGAACTAAGATGTAAGAATGATGCTAAAAGTAACATCACACAACAAAAAAGTGCATTGCCATTGACATTTTAAAAATATCAATATTGCAGTACTAAATTGCAATACCTGGGCCATGATGCCTTATTTGATGATTATAACCGTAGTAGGCCTACTTAGCAAAACTTCAGTTCCTATATCACTTTGAAATTATCTTGTATCAGCCACTGGACTGTTCTTCTTGTGTTCATATTTTCATTTTAAAGGGACTCTGTAGACAGCAAGGTGGGCAAGATGAAGTTTAAATTAGTCGGGTCTCTCACATCTCGAAGTACATCGAAATCTTCGATCATGCTTGTACGCCGAATATATTCATATATATTAAACATGACCCAGTTTGAACTACAGTGGACACCTCCCTTAGTGGACACCTCTCTATTGAGGATAACCTCTCCATCAAGGACACTAGTTTTGTTCACAAAGTGGTTGTTTCCATTACATTTGACCTTTTTAATCAGGCACCTCTCAAGTAAGGACAGCACTTGCCAGTCCTAAGGGTGCCCTGAATAATAGAGAGGTACTGTACTTAAGATCAAGATGACCAATTTAAACTTTTTGGCACTTTGCTCCTGCCTAAATAGTCCCCATTTCTAAAATGTTGATAAACAGATATGATGATGGCATTGTCATTGATCTTGTCAACTCTAGTCTAAAGCATTGATGCACTTGTCATAAATCTTTAACTGTATTAATATTTACACTTTACAGTGAGAGAAATATTATTTTATCATTATATTGATTGATTGTTATCAAAACTCATGTTTTTATTGTTCTTATTTCATATCTGAAATCTTTTCTACGGCTGTGACCAATTAGTATAGGGGGATTCCCCAAACGCTGAGTCACACAGCAGCTGCGCTTATCTACATAATACATGCTAATGGTGACCTGATTTCCTTCTATTGGCTGAAATCGTCACACCTCCCAACCACACCTCCAAACGATCTCAAAATTAATGTTTGTTTTCTTTTGGAAATGATGTGCGATTCTGTTCGATTTCACAGCAAAAATAGGCAGTATCGTGTCTGTTTAAGGCGTGGCGAAATTTGAACTTTGGGAACACACAAATTTCGGGGTAAGGCGAGTGCATTTAGGGAAGTTTTTCAGTCGGATTGTGAGTGTCTACCATGCATCGCATCGCATGCATGCATGGTGAAGCAGACGACACAACAACATTGAGTCCGTGCACCACGGGCACAAATTTTTAGCACAAAGTTTGCCCGGTGAACATCACCCCCAGTCAAGTTGTAATATTTGTACTATGCCAGGCATGAATAACTTATTGATTTATTGGTCAACCAGCCGTGTGTCGACGAGAAGACTAAAGCAGACAACAGGGAACGATTGAACTTGAAGAACACACCTCACATCCTCGGCAACGGCCTCCCAGGCGGCCCTCTTGGAAGCCTTTGACACGCAGCCCGTCCCAATGTCCCCTATCCCACTGAAACGTCCAATGCAGTGCCTCTCACGTAGGCGAACAGCCTCCATTGGCATGGCCTCCTCCTGGGATGACCAATTTGTTGCTCTAACCCGCTTGACTTCATGCACTTCCATGTTTACCTCCATTTTTCTCGGGCGTAATGTTGCTTGGCCAAGCCTACATACACAACAGTAATGATATGGTACCAATTCCGTTCTAACCGTCGGTAGTCGCCGCCCGTATTTCCGTACATCCTTAATCTTCATCTTCGTCCTTATAATGTGATTGGCTCCTTTCGGAACGTAATTGATATACTTGGGACGCTTGGGCCCAGGGGATTTGGACAGCAAAGGAGTAAATACTAATAGCGCTTGATTGTAAGAGGGGGTGTGGGTGTGGCGCATTTATTGTCTTATCGGCTATATACATGTACATTCAGTGGTAAGTTTCAATAATGAGAGCACCATAGTTACAAAATACTAGTAATTCCTTGGAAAATTTCATCATTATGGGTCATTATCATCCGCACCGCCGAGCATCAGAAACGAAGATCAATGTGCCTCTCCCGCCATGCCCATTTCCCACGTGGTCGCGATGTGGCATTCACAATCCGACCTCCTTCATTGCCGACCAGCTGAAGAGTTCCTTGGAAACGTACTCGGGAATATTCGTAATCTCACGGAAACTCCCGAAGTCTTAGTGGAACTATCGGAGGCTGGCTGAAACGGCCGGCTCAGCACGTTTCACCTGACTTCAGTCATTTTGGGAAAACTTAGCTAAGTTCGTCTTAAGATGCTTTGAGATTCGTACTTAAGTTTTTGACTTGGCTTAGTCAAAATATTATGACTTAAGACAAATACTTAAGATTCTTTGAGAAACCGGGCCCAGGATTCCCGTTGTTGACGCAATTATTTCATGACGTCATGAGCCATTGACCAATCACGCAAGTAGATTTATTCACACCGGCGCCACTGTCTTGAAGTGTATCTAAAAATCGTCTGCTAGAACATACAGGACAACAACGTCGGCGGAGACAGTTGTGACATTTCATTGCAGACGAAGTAAACGTCCTCTTCTTCTCGATTTACGTACTTTACTTCAAAAAGTCAGTTTTAACACTACTGCACAAATATAGAGTGGTCTTAAAGTTCCATTTGGATAGAGATTTGACGGACTGATTTGGAAATTCATTCCAACCATGCAACTGTTTCAGAAATGAGAAAAAGCTCCTGGGTGTCATGACATGCATTCAATTATTATTTCACCACAAAGAGCTGCTTCTTTCAGCAGATATGAGACAGCTACCGGGGCGGGGACTATTTCTTTATGGGGCCTTTGTTCAGCGTCTCCAAGGAATTCTATTTTTAGAGTCAAATGGGGGGGGGGTTGGGGAGGCCTTCCCCCAATGTACTGACTAAAACCTGTCACTTTCAGAGAACGGGGGAGGGGGTTTGGGGGACTCATCCCCCAATGTACTGGCTCAATATGTCAGAAGGACAGTTGTGTGAGTTCACTAGAGATTGCTCTTTACATATTAACTCACACAACGTAGTGAGTGTAATGGTTACGTATGTATATAAAGTGTAAACAAAATTCATACATCCATCATGTCCATCGAATCTGAAAAAATTTGTGCAGACCCATGACAATTCTGGTTCCGGTACAGTTTGTCGCATTCCATACGGGCCGCGCTTGCCGATCCTGCTTTCACGACGCACCGCAACCACAGTTACCATGATTCCCATTGTTTCCTTCCTCGTGACGCAATTATTTCATGACGTCATGAGCCATTGACCATTCACACAAGTAGATTTATTCACACCGGCGCCACTGAAGTGCGGGTGTGGGACATCATGTATTTAAAAATCGTCTGCTAGGGTCTCATTAGGGAGTTTTTCCCAAATGTACGCGATGATGACGTGTCCCATTAACAGGACGTAACATCTATTTTAAAATGCGTTTCCAGAGTGAAAGCATGAGGACAACCCATTTGTGTCGTATATCACTGGAAACGCCCGATTGCCCTGATTCTGCAGGATGTTAAATCGGGCATTTTATTTCTTTAAATAAATCATAAGTGTTGCATTTGCTCCTAGCTCTGTTCACCATCCCAAATGGCAATATTGCCAATTGGGCCGGACAATCACGAAAAACCCCAAATATTATACATTTCGTCCTGAATAATTCTTAGACAAAGAAAACGTCCTCTTCTTCTCGATTTACGTACTTTACTTCAAAAAAGTCAGTTTTAACACTACTGCACAAATATAGAGTGGTCATAAAGTTCCATTTGGATAGAGATTTGACGGACTGATTTGGAAATTCATTCCAACCATGCAACTGTTTCAGAAATAAGAAAAAGCTCCTGGGTGTCATGACATGCATGGTGTGTCTTGCCTCTGCATTTTTGTACTCGGGCATGTCAGAGGGTTTTCAATTTTCATATCATTGAAGAAATAATCCATTCCAATCTACAAGTATATCAATCACATCATTTATTTAAAAATCGTCTGCGAGGACATACAGGACAACGTCGGTGGAGACAGTTGTGACATTTCAATTTTCATTGCATAGAGATTTGACGGACTGATTTGGCAATTCATTCCAACCATGCAACTGTTTCAGAAATGAGAAAAAGCTCCTGGGTGTCATGACATGCATTCAATTATTATTTCACCACAAAGAGCTGCTTCTTTCAGCAGATATGAGACAGCTACCGGGGCGGGGACTATTTCTTTATGGGGCCTTATTGTTCAGCGTCTCCAAGGAATTCTATTTTTAGAGTCCAATGGGGGGGGGGGGGTTGGTGGGGGGGGGCCTTCCCCCCAATGTACTGACTAAAACCTGTCACTTTCAGAGAACGGGGGAGGGGGTTTGGGGGACTCATCCCCCAATGTACTGGCTATATATGTCAGAAGGACGGGGGTTTGGGGGGCTCCCCCATGTCAAACAGTTGTGTGAGTTCACTAGAGATTGCTCTTTACATATTAACTAAGAAAATATGATCTTTATAAATAAAATCTGACAGTTACTGGTGGGTTTTAAGATGATTGTATGGAGAACTAATATGAAAAGTCAAGGACTTAGTTCGCCCCCTTTAGTAGTGTTGCGGTGCCAATCTCACAATTGACGCCTGGGTCAGCTCCCCGATGCTGCTACTGAGAATAATCTTTGCAAGAAAGTAAGATAACTTTGACGATCTTTAAACTTGTATATTCAAACTGCAAACAGCATGGACACACACCAATCTTTGTCGGCAGAGGATCTATCTCGCCAGAAATCTCCTGAACCAGGGTTTCAATGGGGACAATAGGCTTGAGGACTTGGACTTGGCTTGGTCAGTTAGAATATACTCGGGCTCTGAACTTCGGGCAGAAGTTTCACCGGTTACTGTTAGTACGACGCTTGCTAGCGCTAGCTGGCTTGCTATTTAACTCTGTTACTTCCTTCAGCAATCAGGAAAGCTCCCTTGGTTGGTTCTGCCAAATGCTGAGAGGACCCACGTTATATACCCCCAGACCAACGCCAAGAATGCATAAACAATAATTGAATTGACGTCATACAACATTCCTCGCATACCAAACTCTCGGATGACGTAGGTGATGACCTAGTTGCCGGGGAAAACCCACGCAATATGCTAATTAGGTTGAGTTGCTATCGAAACTGACCAGCGCGGTTACCAACTGGGGTGGTAACAAACTAAAGTGAATATTTCTTAACTTTGCCACTAATCGGCACCAACATCGGCCCCCCCCCCCCCCCCTAAATGCAACCTTGGAGGGCGCATTTACATAACATATAACATTATATATTCCCATGAATTATAACCCAAAAGAATTAATAAAGTCCAAATGGAATAGTCCAAAGAGTAGTCCAAAATATTAGCAACATGTACACAAGTCCAAATGAATGTCACACACATAATCCACAATTATGCGAATGCTGATGTCCTGCACTGAACTAAATAAGACACAAAATGCAAGTCCAAAACTAACGTGCACTAAAACGTTAATCCAAATCAGAAAATGTTCGTAGTTAATCCTGGTTGTGATCATCCGCAGTTGCCTCCAGCAAAACGATTTTGTTGATCGGCCGCACCATCTTATCGGTAAAGGCTGTCTTCAGCTCCACAGAACGTACCAATCCGTCTTTTCCGGGGAACGTATCGGTGACTCGTGCTAACGGCCAGTGAGATCTTGGACATGTCTCCACCGTTTTCCGAACATGTCAGCCTTTCCAAAGGTTCCGATTGGCGACGGGAATCCCTTTCCAAAAGGACGCAGCAAATCATTCGGTGTTAGCGGAAGTTGGTCTTTGGGATCGTTGGAGACGACAGTCAGCGGACGGCTATTCACGACGTTTTCAACTTCGGCAAATATCGTATCCAAGCGTTCATCATCGAGGGACTGCTTTAGTAGTATGGAGTCCATCACCTTCCGGGCAGTTCGGACGTTGCGCTCCCAGACACCGCTCATATTCGACGCTGTAGGGGTATTGAAGGTCCAATCAATGTGGTTCTGCAGCAAGTATTCTTTAAGGCGATAACTCTCATTCCACTGGGCAATCGATTCTCGCAGCACACGGTTTGCGCCGACAAAGTTGGTGCCATTGTCGGACCGGATCAGCTTTGGTACTCCTCGTCTTGCACAGTATCGGATTAGGGCGTTGATGAAGGAGTCTGTGTCCATGGACGAAAGCTTCTCTAGATGAATCGCTCGCATTGACAGGCAGGTAAACATACATCCATAGCGATTCTCTTGAGAACGTCCCCTCTTAACGTAAAAGGGACCAAAAACGTCAACACCCAGACACTGGAAGGGATACTTTGATGGTGTCACTCGTTCAGGCGGGAGATCTGCCATCTTCTGCTGCCCCAGCTTGCCGTGAAGCACTTTGCAAACAATGCAGTCTCTGAGAACTCTTTTCACCAGCTGACGGGCCTGTGGAATCCAGTAGTTCTGCCGTAAATTCGCCATAACGTGTTCTCTGCCGGAGTGCCTGCAAAGCCGCTCGTCAGTGCGCATCTCGTACGATGAGTGTTGTTACGTGGTCATCTCTCGGCACAATCACTGGATGCTTGGCTGGGTCAGGAATCGAAGCATTCTTTAAACGTCCCGTCACTCTCAGGAGCTGGTCTTCGTCCAGATACGGCTCTAGTTCAAATATTGAACTCTGCTTCGTGATGCGTGCATTTGATCTCAAGGCGTTGACCTCGTTGCTGTAATGCCTTTTCTGGAGACATCGAAGAATAGCTCGTTCTGCTGCCTTTAGTTCTTCAGGGGAGAGACGGTCATTCATCTTGGGTCTTTTCTTGTGTAGCCACTTGAGGAATCTCAAAAGATACGCCACTGCTTTGAGAAGTCGAGGCCAGCTTGAATATCTGTTGAACAGCTTTACTATGAAATCGTCAGGAACCGTCACGACCCCTCTCAAGCAGGTTAGGCTGTCCTTCTGGTATTTCTAGCCAACTGTCCTCACTCAACCATAGGAACGCTGGACCTTGGCGCCATCTGGTGTCGGACAACATCTGTTCGGCGTTCAGCCCTCTTGACGCATCATCAGCCGGGTTGTCCTTTGTCCCTACGTAACGCCACTGGCTTGGCCTTGTACCATCATGAATTACGGCTACACGGTTGGCGACAAAGGTCTGGAAACGCTTGGTTTTGTTCCTGACATATTGGAGAACGATTGTGCTGTCCGTCCAAAATGTCGACTCTTGCAGGGGCAATCTTATCTCACGACGTATGAGGTTGTCCATCTTCACAGCGAGCACGGCAGCGGACAGCTCCAGGCGAGGAATCGTCATCGGTGTCATCGGCGCCAGTCTGGATTTCGCCATCAGTATCGTACAGTGCACAGCGCCGTCACTGTTCACCAATCTCAGGTAACTCACAGCACCATAGGCATCGGCGGATCCATCGGAGAAGTGATGTAATCTAGCTTCAGTGATGTCCCCGAAATCGGTCGGATGAATACATCTTGGCACTTGAAACTCTTCTAGTTTGGGCAGGCCATCCAACCATCTCTGCCATCTCTTGATGCTGGCGGGGCTCATTTCATCATCCCATCCTTTGTCGGATCTGCATTCTGTCTGGAAGATCATCTTCGCTTCGAGGACGAATGGACAAACCAATCCCAGGGGGTCGTACATAGAGCTGGTGATTCTAAGAAGACCGCGCCTCGTGAAGACTGGTTCCTTATAGCGAATCTTGAGACCAAACGTGTCCGTCTCCGTGTCCCATTGGACACCCAGGGCTCTCTCAATTGGTAGGGAGTCGGACGTCAGGTCGAGATCTTTTATGGTCTTCGCTCTGTCTTCAACAGGAATGGACAGGAGGACCTCTTTGCTGTTTGAAGACCATTTTGTGAGTCGGAATCCTCCCAGTTGAAGTAACGTTCTCAATTCCTCAACCAGCTTGACAGCGACATCAACACCGGGTACGGATTTTAGACAATCATCAGCGTAGAAGTCCTGTAACACTGTTTCTATGGTATCGGGATGAAATTCGTTTTTATGGTCTTCAGCCGTTCGTCTCAGGGCGTAACTGCAGCAACTCGGGCTCCATACTCCTCCGAAGAGGTGAACCGTCATTCTGTAGACTTGAGGTTTCTTCTTGGGATCACCATCCTTCCAAAATAGGAATCGCAATGCGTCTCTGAATTCGGGTTTGACCTTGACCATGTGGAACATCTCCTGGATGTCTCCCATAACAGCAACAGGGCATTCGCGAAACCTCATCAGAACACCAAGCAGCTTGTTCATCAGGTCGGAGCCTTGGAAGACCTGGTCGTTCAGAGAAGTCCCAGCATATGTGGCTGCGCAGTCGAAGACGATACGGAACTTTTCCGGCTTACTGGGATTGACGACATTATGGTGAGGGAGGTACCAAACACTACCCGGTTGCGACATCTCATCTTCTGGAACTGGCTCTGCAAAGCCCTTGTCCAACAGATCCTGTATACCACTTCTGTATTTGTCGTGCAATGCGGGATCTCTGCTCAATCTTCGGCCCAGAGACTGGAGTCTTTTCTCCGCCATCATACGGTTGTCCGGCAGCTCGGGAGGCGTCTTCTTGAACGGGATGTTGAGCTGGTAATGGCCGTCCACCAAGCTGACTGACTTGTCCCACACGCCAACTACCTTCTTGTCATTTTGTGACATCTGGGGCTGGCCACTTGCAAGAGACTGGCAGGCGTCAAGTCTCCAAAACTGCTCAACTTGGACTTCCAAGACACGTTCATGGTTCATCTTCTCGGGAAGGCCAGCTTGAAAAAAGGAGCAGACAGCCGTACTGTCTGCTGGTTGGCCACCAATTGGACCGTTCAGAGTCCACCCTAGGCTGGTTCTGATCGCATACGGCTCATCATCTCGACCCCGGCGGACTTCAAGCGGAAGAATGGCTTGTGGGACATCTTGGCCAATAAGCAGCGAAACCCCCTTGTCGTCGACAGAGTTGTCGCATACTCCCGTAAGATGACGCCATCTGCCGATATCCAACTGACTCGGTCCTGTGATGCTGTTTGGAAAGCTGTCGATGGCATACACCCTGGGCAAGTCCAGCACACTTCTCTTCTTGGCCTTTCTGGATGTCGGCGTAACTTGAAGACACACTTCGATGGCATCTGTGGCTGCACTTTGACCGAGGGTCTCCAAAGACAGAGCTGTTCTTGATCCCTCCAACTTGAGCTGGGACAACAAGGACTCAGAGCAGAACGTTCTGTTGCTGCCGGAGTCTAGCAGCGCGTCTGTCTTGATGAACTCGTGCTGCCCTTTCCCCCTGACGTAGACTGAGACAATCGGCAAAGCAATGCGTGTTGAATCTTTGTTCAGTGAGTCACAGGCGAAATTCTCTGCACCATCAGTCTTGACTTGGCTGGGAGGAGTAGCAGGCTTCGCGACAGCGGCATGTTCCTTCTTTACCATGGCAGCATGCAGGAGTTGAGAGTGCGTGAGCTTGCAATCTTTCTCATGGCAGTCACTGGACCTGTGGCATTGACGGTAGCTATGGTTGCTGAAGTCAAGGCAGTTGAAGCACAACCGCTTCTCCTTCACAACCTCCAGACGTCTTGTGGGTTCCATGGCCTTGAACTTAGGGCAGGCTGCAACTTTATGACTCTGGCTGCATATATGACAATTCATCTTCTTGGTCTCGGGCTTAGCATCGCTGGTGACGGACTTGATTTTAGCTGGACTGTTTCTGGCTGCTTTGGTCGCCTGATTATCTTTGCCGGTCGCTTGCACTGTTAAACTGACGCCTGTTTTCTTCTGTGGGAAGGTTCGCTTCTTCTCAACTCTATCCTTGGCCTGTATCTTGCCAAAGACTGGATCATTTTCTTCGCCAGACACCATTTCGAGAAAGGTGACAAAGGCTTTGAAATCTGGATATGACTTTGTCCGTAGCTTCGACCGATGCGCTTCCTTTCTCCACCTCGACTGGATATAAAGGGGAAGTCTAGTTGAGATGTCTGCCATCCGGTCTTGAGAGTTGACCTCTGCCAATTTATTCATGGCCTTTAACGTTTCGTAACATCCCCGGACATCGTCAGTAAACTCCTGCAGCGCTTCACCAGAGTTGGTCTTTACTGGTGGGCCTTCAACTATCTTCTTCACCCAAGCCTTCGCACTGGTATATTCATCACCAAATCGCTCCTTCAGCAGCTCCCTAGCTCTGGCATATCCTGCTGATGGTGACATCAAAGCGCAAGGACGAATTACTCGGGCAGCTTTACCACAGCAGTATTCCATCAGGTAGTTGAGCTTGTCTCCATCTGTAACACAGGCTCTGTGCACCAGGCTATCAAAACTATTCATAAACGCCCAATACTGCATCGGCTCCCCGTCGAACTTCTGAAGACCGGTCTTGGGAAGACGCAAGGCATCGATTAGCTGTCGCTGTATATCGAGAGGAGCTGCTACTGGCACTTGGCTTGATGACGTATCAATGGCAGGGATTACATAACTCGGATGTGCTGAGACATTCCCTGAAGTAGTCGTAACATTTTGATGCGTGGCAACTTTAGCTGGCTGTGACATCACGACTGACACTGCTGGACGCGGCATGGCGGCTTGAACATCGGCAGGATGTGACATCATATCAGGCATCATCACAGGGCTGGGCTGGTACACCATCTCGGTCACTTGTTGGGACATTGTGCCTGGCACTGCTTGGCGCGGCATGGCGGCTTGGACATCATCGGTAGGATGTGACATCATCACTGGCATGGGCCGGTACACCATCTCGGCCGGAACTGGTTGTGAGATCGTGCCTGGCACTGCTTGGCGCGGCATGGCGGCTTGGACATCATCGGCAGGATGTGACATCATCACTGGCATGGGCCGGTACACCATCTCGGCCACTTGTTGTGACATTGAGGCGGCTGAGCCAGTGCGGTAATGTCATATCTGACAGTTCTTGCGTTCTGGGTCTGGTCTCTAAAAGATCCACTCTAAACGTTGAATAACTGAATCAAGAAATACAGTTTAAATCTAATCAAAACTTTGTTCACTTTGTACATTAAAACCTACACTGCCTCGGATGCTTCCTGCACCTACGGCGATCCATTCACCACTCCCGCACAACGTACACGTGCCAATATTTACAAACAGAGAGACGTCACCTGCGCCTCGGCCAATCATGACGCGAGGACAACAGATGACATGACGTAACGACAAAAAATGTAAACAGTGATGCGAGACGAAGAAAGGCCGTAGATATGTTTCAGAAAAACGATGTTTAAACTATAAAGACTGGGAATTATAAAGAAATGAACACACAGGTTTGATTCTACATTGCAAGATGAATCAAACCTGAGGCTACGTTTAGAAATAGAATAAGAATGACGGTCGTAATCATCGACGGAAGACGGGGTAAAAAGGCCGAATCTCAGCGAGAATGTACAGTGAAAATATACACGCAAGAAACCGCGCTACAATGAAAGCTCTGAATCATAAATACGGCGACAGAAATACATCTACAATATATCAAAACCTAACCAGAGAGTACAAATACATGCCTCCCGCAAGTTTGCATTACCGAACTTATCTTAAACTGAAGTTAGAAGAGAAAATAGAAGTGCGTCTGCACTGTTTACTTACATAAATTAGTTACCGGAAGAATCCCTTCCAAATATGGTCACACGTCGTCATGACGACGGAAACAACTGGTTTTCCCCGATCTCTGGCATTACAGTAAGTCATGTCGGCCGGTACTGGCTGTGGCATCCTGGCGACGTCTGGGGAAGGCTGCGACATCGTGGTTGGAGCGGCAGCTCGAACCAAAGTCGCTGGATCGCATCTCTGGGCGGTAGGCTCAAAGGAAATCAGCCAATCTGGTTCATATGGAGCAGGTACTGTCTTCACGTCAGGAGCCGTTCGCCTATCTGGAGACGCTCGAGGGCGTTGTGGTTTACTGCTGTACTGTCGTTGATGGAACTCCGGAACCAAAGGGTTAAGCATAAATTGTCTCTCAGGAACCCTAACTTGATATTGGATGACAGGCGAAAGGACTGGATCGGGGGCTCTGTCACGGTCCAGATGCTTGACTAAGGTCTGTTCCTCAGCGTCAGCTGCTCGGAGCTCTTCCTCTAAGGTCATGCGCTCACTTTCAAACTGGAGTTGTCTGGCCTTCTCCTTCAGCGCCAACTCGGACACCTTAGCTTGTCGCTCAGCTTCCTCGATTTCTTGTTGCAGTTTCATTTTCATTGACTGGTGTTGCTTGAGCAGACGGGATTTCTCCGTCAGCCCGGCCTTCTTGGCTGAAGTGATCGCTAGGTAACTAGACACCCTGCTTGTCTTTGATGAGCTGCTGCCTTGTTGGGAGACACTATCCGACGGACTCAGCTTGTCGTTTAGGTCTTCCTGCCTCATCCGTTGATCAAATTTAAAGCGGACGCTTTGGATAAGCCCGAGCATATTCTGGAAATGCTCCCGTCATTCAACAGCTCGGGCCGGGTTTACAGCAGCGACCAATCTGACATAGTTGTCATGGATGTCTCTGAACTTTTCAAAGGCGTTTTCGAGATCACTCAGCGGCTGCTGTAGGAGTGAGGTGTGCAGCCCTTGCTCAAAGGCTTCGTTGAACTGCCTATGCCTCATTGTCACTTGTGCGGCATAACCCCCTCGGCTTCTTGCCATTTGCACGAGTTGTTCTGCTGCCAACTCATCGGGATCGAGCATCTTTGAAGCGACGGTGTGCCTCACGAGCCTCCGTAGTCGATCAGCTGTTGACCCAGTTTCTGCTTCATGTACACTGTGCTCGCTGGTACACTCTTACGAGATTCTGGCCTGGATGGCGGCAGTTCTTTGCTGGCAATTTCTCGCAGATATTGCCCTTCCATTATGGATTATTCTTGGTGAGGACCAAAGTTAAATCGTGTTGCGGTGCCAATCTCACAATTGACGCCTGGGTCAGCTCCCCGATGCTGCTACTGAGAATAATCTTTGCAAGAAAGTAAGATAACTTTGACGTCTTTAAACTTGTATATTCAAACTGCAAACAGCGCGGACATACACCAATCTTTGTCGGCAGAGGATCTATCTCGCCAGAAATCTCCTGAACCAGGGTTTCAATGGGGACAATAGGCTTGAGGACTTGGACTTGGCTTGGTCAGTTGGAATATACTCGGGCTCTGAACTTCGGGCAGAAGTTTCACCGGTTACTGTTAGTACGACGCTTGCTAGCGCTAGCTGGCTTGCTATTTAACTTTCTTGCTTCCTTCAGCAATCAGGAAAGCTCCCTTGGTTGGTTCTGCCAAATGCTGAGAGGACCCACGTTATATACCCCCAGACCAACGCCAAGTATGCATAAACAATAATTGAATTGACGTCATACAACATTCCTCGCATACCAAACTCTCGGATGACGTAGGTGATGACCTAGTTGCCGGGGAAAACCCACGCAATATGCTAATTAGGTTGAATTGCTATCGAAACTGACCAGCGCGGTTACCAACTGGGGTGGTAGCAAACTAAAGTGAATATTTCTTAACTTTGCCACTGATCGGCACCAACAAGTAGTTCATATTTGTTCGTTCCAATCATGGCAAATTGGTTCAATGATGCAGAAAGCTCCAATTCCATGTCATTTACCGCTGGGGAGGGGGGGGGGGGGGGGATAGATGTCATCTGTACTTGTGATAGTTGTGCAAATAAAGTATTTGAATTTGAATTTGATATTATCCAGTGTAATGGGGGAAGCCCCCAGACGACCCCCCCCCCCCCATTGCCATTGGACAGTCAATTAACCCCTCCGTGTACCCACTCACTGGGTGATTTTGAGCCTATATGCCTGCCATTATGACATCAAAATAAATTGGTTTAAATTGTACTAAATAAAGAAGGCATGAATTAAAAACCCGGCCCGGGAAATAGATGCAACAGCCAGCTTTATGAACATCCTGCTGAACCTCAAAACATGGTGATCAAGATGGAACCTCATGGCCTATTACTCCCTGGCTTTAAACAGTAAATTTAAAGATGCAGTAAACATATTGTTGGTCAAGATTAAACCGTGCCAGGAAAAATGTGCTATTTTTGGCATCCATCCAAGAAGTTTTCCTAGAAATTCCTTCATTAATCACGTGACTGGGGTTTAAAAATCTAGGTCGAGGTCAGGTCAGTAAACAACGCGTCACCGATGCGCGTGCTACGCCAACGGTCTCTTTGCGCGCAAGCGGCATGAGCCGTTTCGTTTCCCTCAAGTTTTCATAAAACTCGTCCAAAAAATTTATTCTTTCTCTCAAATGGGTATGTAGAAATGTTCCAAACATTCCTAAATACAGGTTTCGAAGATTGAATGCTGATGTCACGATCTTATAACGACAAAATTCCAGCTGTAGTGCGAAGTGTGTGTGTTGGTTTTGCAGCACGTGTTTCCGTTTCGCAAGCGAGCATGTGTCATGATGTACGTGGGCATGTACGTAGAATGGTTGTTAGCATTGCATTTGGTTAGTTGTGAACTGTCAGTCGGTGCGCAATACAGTGCCTCATAGCTCATATTTGGCAATGATATGATACAATTTAGTAATGTAACATTAACAGATGGCCTGTAATAGGCTAACCAAACCAAACTGAATAACAAAAAACCCCACTTGGAATGGATTATGACTTCTTACCTTGCAGTACTGGCAGTAATTCAATTGAATTTCAAGTAAGTGAAGGTGTTTCTTCTATCTATCCTTTTATTTCAAGTAGAACACAGCTCGAACCGTACCAAAAACTCCGTAACAAGAATAGTACTGTACACAAACATCAACTGAAGAAGAGGTCAACAGATGCGGCCAGTCACCTAGGTCTAGATGAACCTGGAGTGGAAGGAATGGAAGAAAATATGGATATTGGGGACATTTTGCATTGGGTGGCCATTGCCATTGATGAAGGTGTCTTATCTAGCGAGCATCCCAAAGTATTTCAGCCCCTGGAGAAAACTATGATGATTCTCGCGAAAGCATATTTCAGTCATACAGAGACTGTCAGAGATGACATGGCTTGATGACTTTGTCGATCATCGTCACTGCTGATGGATATTGAATAATTGACTGAACGGTTAATGCAAATTAAATTTCAAATTAGTGCAAGACTTTGCTTACCTCGATAACAAAGTAAATCGCCGCATTATTATTGGTAGAGATGAGTTGAAATATTTTGAATTTTAATTAACAGTAATAACCACTACAATATTGTCATGTTGAACCTGAATTGAAAAGAACAGAAAACCAGTGAGTTGTTAGACAGGTTGACTATACGTATTGTTTCCTTTTTAATTTTTGCATACAAGTTTGGTAATGCAACGGGTACTATTTGAGGAAGTTGTAGTCTACAGTACTAACAAATTCTTCATAAGATTGTCCTTAGATTAAGATTAGAATATAATTTTGTCAAGTACAATGTATGGAATTGAAATTTGGATAAAGAGTGAATAAAACCTACTAACGTTGAACCTACTAACTTTGATATACTTAGAATCGTCTCTTAAAGTCCCATGATGATGAAGGATGTCTCTTATTAGTTTGATGTTGGGGGTTGGGGGTGTTAAAATGGAATTCATTACTGATGGATTTGATTAAGTGATCTGCCCATATTTTAGCAAGTTTGTGTGTTGGGTGAACACCATCATAAAAATTGGTATAGCAGAATCTGTAGTAAACTCTCTTTTTCTGATTGTATTGTCCTCCTTTTTTGTAGATTTGATTAGCGGTCTGGCGAAGTTGATAGTAGCTCTGGGTTGGTTGAGAGTTTCGATGGTGGAGTTGATGGCAGTTATATCCTTTCCAGTTGATGTTGTTGAACTTGAATGATTTCTGCTGAAGTTGGCGTTTCTTTCTCTTTTGGATTTTTGTAGGCATTGTAAATTTTAAGGTTTGCTGGTGGGATGGTGGCGATGATGGATTTGATGTGGTCGTTCTTAAAGGCTGTTTTGATTGATTTTAGCTGGTTTATTAATGCAGTTGCTTTTGATTCCGAATATGTCGTTTCTGAGATGTCACTGTAGGTTGTCTTCCTCGTTAGGTCACATGTCCCTGCTGCCAGGATAACAAAGATAGTGGCTTGGTGGTCCTCTCTTTTGATGTTTTCTATCTGCTTGGTTGCGAGTTGTTGAAGAAGAGTGATTGTAGCTCCACCTCGTATAATAAAATGCCCCCTTTAGTGAAGATTTCGTGCCGCCATCCTCAGCTCTGGCTCCATTCTGTACCCCCGTGAGTCCATTAGGAAGATGACATGGTCTGACATTGCTAAAAGATGTATGTAAGTATTTTTATATATTGTTTTGTAAGATGCATTTGATTGAATTTAATTGGCAAGGTTAGCGGTTATATTACCACACACCACGACCATTTAAAAATTACATTGATCAAAATTGATTGCACATACGACACGTTGAAGACGATTTAGCAGGATTGTATAATAATTGATGATTATGATAACAACCCAACTGAAATGCTTTAGTTTTTGTCAGGGTGGAGGGGTACACCTAAACCCCCATGGTTTTAATTTTCAAAGAATTCAATGTTCATCGATTCAAAGTTCAGGCTGCCCCATGATTCAGTAATGTAAGTATGGTACATATACTGTATATGGATGTACGTTTGATCAGGATGATCTTGAAAACTGTTGCTGCACTGTAGACACTAGAATCCAGTTCACCACCAAATAACTAAAACAGCATCACACTATTAACTAATGACCTGTATAGTATGTCTATTCTTGAGGTTCATGCCCATTTCGCCTTGTCTTTTTTCGCCTTTTCCCATTTTGCCTTTAAAAAATATACATTTCGCCTTCTCCTATTTCGCCTTTTCCAATTTTGCCTCTTCCCAATCCGCCTTATTCTATCTCGCCTTTGTCTTTTTTCGCCTTTTCATTTTTCGCCTTATGCTATTTTGCCTCTGTTTTATCTTGCCTTATCACAAGTTGCCTTATCCATTCTTGCCTTCGTCTCAGTTTGCCATTGTCTTAATCTGCCTTCTCCTATTTCACCTTGTCCTAATTTACCTTTGTCCCAATTCGCCTTCATCCTATCTCGCCTTTACCCGCCCCGCCTTTGTATTATTTCGCCTTCTTCCCATTTCGCCTTCTTCCTACTTTGCAACAAACTTGGTGTCTTTACCCATGTTTGTTGAGTCAATCTTTCATATGAAAGTGTCTTCAACAGTGTTGAAGGGCTTCTAGGGTCCATTCGGGGGTACCCCCAACCAAAACCTGGTGGACATTGCCAAAATTACAAGTGTAGATAACTTCTCAGCCATTATAGTCATATTACATTACATACCATATCACAAAAGACTTTTGTCTCTTTTACCCATGTTTGTGGGGCCAGTCTTTCATATAAGAGTGTTTCCACGAATTATGTTTTGGTACCCTACCCAAGGCTGCTGCTTAATTACCAATATTTTCAAATCTTCATAACTTCTGAACCATCTACATGTAAGCTTACATGTATCTCCAAAACCAACTTAGTATCTTTACCCATGTTTGTCAAATCTTAGAGTTTTCCAAGTCTTTCATGGAAATATTTTGGCATAGTGTTTTGGCATTCTTTGATGAGTAAGACTTGTGACCTGGTACTATATAGGAGGGATGGGGGTGCTAAGTATTTTATTGATCATTCAAAGTGTGAGTGCTTCTGAAGTTCTTTATTATGGACTATGGTCAATAGGCCTACTCAAATCCAGCAATCTGGAAGATGTATTCCTTTGATCATTGGGGAATTATGAGGCCTTCTCACAGAATGAGTTAGCTCTCAAGAACGTCCCACGCAGTGTTCCCTTTGGATGGTTTTGGTATGTTTGATGTTCTTCATTCTCAGCAATGCTATAACTTAGCATGAGATAATACAAGTCCCAAAGTTTTTTTGAACAGAATCATTAAACTACTCAAAACACTGCCCCCCCCCCCCTGCGAATAATAGACCCCTTGCTTAACGAAGGCTGATTGATAAAAGGCGAAGTGAGATATGGCGAAACGGGAGAAGGCAAAATGGGAAGAAGGCGAATTGACACAAAGGTCAATCAAGAAAAGGCAAGATGAGATAAGGCAGGATGGAACCAAGGCAGAATAGGACAAAGGCGAAATAAGAAAAGGTAAACTAGTATAAGGCAAGATGAGAGGAAGGCGAGTTAGGAAGAAGGCCAATTGGAACAAAGGCGAGATAAGACGATGGCGAAATCGTAGAAGGCGAATTGAGAAAAGGCAAGTTAGGAGAAGGCTAAATGGGAGAAGGCAAAATTGGATAAGGCGAATAAGGTTAAGGCGAAATGGGCAGATACCATTCTTGATGGCAAGGTTAGCGGTTGTATTACCACACACCTCGACCAAAGAATAGTGCATACTACGTGTATATCCTTCATTCATGGTCATTATGATAGGCCTCATTGATAATGATGATGATGGGTAGGTTTGCCGAGTTCAAATTGCTCAATACTCGAAGACATGAAGAATACGTTCTATGCTAATCACTCTTCCATCAGTTGTGACAGAATCTCAAGATACTGGTGATTGATCTCGTCATTTGCCAAGAAATGGTAGTCTTTTTGAGTTTTATCAGTTAACATCCTTAACCTGTTGATTTCTTGGGTTCTGGCACGAGTGGTTGGTGTGTTTGGAACATACTAGTCTGTCCTCGTTGAGAATAACATGGGGATGCCAAGCAAAGTCCGGGTCTGTGTAGGCATCACCTGCAGTTTTGGTTCTTGACATAGCAACGAAAAGTGCACCGGGATTTCGGGATTCAAAACTTCTTGTTCCTGGATGAATAATTATGAATCGGTTTGATTCATTTGAACCGATTGTCATTCCTTGATATTTGTGGATCGTAGATCCCCAACCTAGTCGCAAAGAAATCTGTTTTCTTTTACAGCCATGGCATGAACAGTCTATTCGTCTCTCCACAGGAACAATCGGTACAATGTTTGTGTCTGGAATGAAGGATGGCCCTGTGTACTTTGGGAACTCTACCATAACTACATCTGGTAAGTTAGTTGTTTTTGGATTATTTCCGTTAAGGTAGATTATGTCTTTAACTGTTCCAATGGAACCATTAAAGAAGCCAAATGCCACGTCGATGTTTCCTGTCAGCATTACCTTGGCGTCTTTACAAAGATACAATACTTTTTGAAGTCCGTTTGCCTTGTCACTTGGTAGATTGCCGTGACTTCCACTGTTAATTGCACTCATCTTTGCTATAGGGAAATACTGATTTGCCTCCAGTAGTTTGGTTTTATTGTGATTCCACTCTTGATCGTGCGTGGGAAACACAAATAAACCATCCTTCGACATTCTGTCCAGCAATTCTTGACCTCGTGTTTTTCTTAGATTATCCCACTGAAAGGTTTGAAGCCACTGTGTATCTAGTGGTGTTGTAGTGTATTGGCGCAATGAAGAAAGTATATCTTTAAACTGGTGTTGGTCATTATTCTGCCTGATAGTGGTTTTTAGAGTCACAGCTGTGTTAAATTGTTTCCAAACCAGGGCTCCATGAATTGCAGCTGGTGTTTTAGTTTTTGCTTTCAGATTGAAGACAGGGCTGTTACATACGGGTGGGAGCTGGACATCGTCCCCTAGAAATACTACAACTGGTAGCGCTCCCCACGGTTGACTGCAATTGGCTCCATTTTTAACACCATTGGCGGTCAGAAACTCCATCCAACCTAGTGTTGTGCAGCCAATAAGGGAGCGTTCATCTATTAATAAAACCTCTAAACCATCGCAGTTTTTCTGGAGGGTTGATCCGGCTGCATTGTCCGGGGGTGTCATCTCTTGATTAGCTCGGATACTTGTGGGTACTTTGAGAAAACTGTGTAAAGTCCTCCCAGATATCAGGTTTGCACTGCTCCCTGTCGGTGCTAATACTTGAACAGACTTGTTTGATTGAAAGAAAATTCGTATTGCTTTGACCAGACAGTTTATCAAGTAGGACTTGCCTGGTCCTGCTGTACCTGCTACTACAAGTCGGAGGGGATCTTTAAATTTGTCGGGTTGCAGTCTGTATTCGAGCAGTGACTTCATGACTAGGTTAAAAGCGAACATCTGGTCAGCATTCATTGATGTAAGGTCCATGTAAACACAATACCCCACGCGTTATTGTTGACGGAAATGATTACAACCAATCGCATTGGTCACATTTTCTCATTTAATATGTGTGTTACATACGTCACAACCTCATTAATATGCATGAACTGACGTCATAAGCTCTCTACAGCTCCTTAAATAATGCCTACCTACTCGATACTTTCCATGACCAAGTCATTGTTATCGTCGTTAAGGTAAACTCTGAGGATGACTCCATCAGGGGCACGAATGGAGTGCAAGTGTAATAAAAGCTGAAATATGCACTCGAAAAATGCAAGGCCTTGGAAAAAATGAAAGCAATACCATAAAACCAACTCCATTTCAAAATGTAAACAAACACACGTGGCATTGCTAAAATAACGCGAGTACGGCAATGTGACCTCATCTGGATGACGCGCACGTGCACTATGTTTACATTTTGATGTCAACTTACTTGACCAATCAGAAGCCGGTTGACGCGTTCTCTAACCGCAAGTTTCTGGATTTTGAGGGAGGTTTATACTCATTTGCATAATGTATGAACTTCAGAACCTAGGAGCACCGCTATCGCTATCTTGAGGCATTGAGGAGGCTAAACAGGATATTGGGAAATGAGCATTTCTTCTTCCATCCGACAGAGTACCAGTTTTTGTTACACCAGCTTTCGCGGCAACAACCATGGCGACAGGATGGTGTCTGAGGACCAGAGTTCGCCACAGGAGTGGCGGTTCCTGCGTTTCTGTGTTTCGTTCCTACGTTTCTGTGTTTCTGTTTCGTTTCTGTGTTTCTTGTTTTACAACTACCCGACAGTTACTGTGTTAGTCCACAGTCCATCTTTCCCAAAACTTACCCATACAGGTCCGATAATATGATAGTATTTCAGCAATTACATGTACATTTGATTTGATATCATATGAATGTATTGTGAATAGAGAGACACAAAATGCTTACATGTATAATGTCAGTTGCTGTCAAAAGCTTAAAGGACCATTGATATTATTAAGGGTCATATTAACCGGCTGTCGGCTGCTCAGTCACCTCTTATTCTACAAATTAAGTAGTTTCCATCAACAAATTGCACAATAAAAGGAACAAATCAAAATCAGACCGATCGCTTTTCCGATGTTGACTCCGATTTGACCCGACCTAGCTATGCGTCGATCATCTCCATGTGGAGCAATGCACTAGGAAGGCGCTTCCTGTAGCGATGGATCTACCCTATGACGACTTGGTGTAGATATCGTTTTTTCCGACGTCACGCCGATGGCGCTTCATCACCCCGCTACTGCGACGATAATAGAAATGACGTTGAGTCGTAATAGCGGGCTGACGTGAACTCGGATATCGGCTTGCAGTCACCTGGCGGGAAAAGTCTGTCACGCCAGGACTTGTGCGTACCAGAAATAATGAATAACGCGTTGAGCTGAAACAAAATAGGGAAAAGCATCAAACACGTTCAGAAAAAAAGTTTAATGATGAACCAGAAGAAGAACAAA
Source organism: Lineus longissimus (assembly GCF_910592395.1). NCBI lineage: Eukaryota > Metazoa > Nemertea > Pilidiophora > Heteronemertea > Lineidae > Lineus > Lineus longissimus. The sequence continues at coordinate 8,275,508 of NC_088326.1, forward strand.
CATACTGCACTCAAAAGTCGATCATTCCTTTGTACGTTACCCAAAGTGTTTTCACTAGCGACTATCTTGGGGAGTACATGTACTTGTTATCATCTTGATTCCACGACAGTACAGGTACAAATGATCCACTCATACCTTCATTGAAGAGTAACAAAAAATGCCTTCAAGATGGCCGCCTGTAAAAAACAAACTAGTCACCGTGCTGAGGCTACTGTAAACACTAACACATCTTTACTTCGATCCTCAATGCTATCTGCAGTTTTGAAAAATAAACGAGTTTACTAATCCCCATACTTTCACCAATGCTCAAAAGTGCACGTTTTAGATTTAATGGTGCTAGTTGTAATACGCTTATTCAACATGTTCAACACGACCTGCAATGAGTGTAACAGTCTGCACAGTGGTGTTGTTCATACGGTGTAAAGTATTTTGTGCACAACTCATACGAGGAAACAGAGGCAGGGAACAGGGAACATTTTGCCGTGTGCTTTAGATTGTTTAGTTGTCATTGTGAACGGGGAGAAAGTATGATCGTATAATTAATCGACAATGCTGATACAGGAATTCTGGTTATCTTCTCTATTCAGGCAGCTCAAGTTCTGCAGACTCTGTCGACGCAAGTGGCAGCGAAGAACCTGAAGAAAGACAAGATCACAGACGGGGAGGTGAAGGCCTTGCATCATGGCATGGACACAGTCGCCCAGTGCTTCCAGGCGCTGAATGAATTCAAGAAGAAGAACGTGATAAGCCCGAGCAGTTTCTCCAGTCGCAGTGGTTCTCCCGTCTGTTTGCGCAGTTAGCCTCGGGCAGTAGTGGGTCAGGTCAACGTTTCCCTTATAGGGGTAGGGGTCGTGGGACCAGACGCGCCCCGTCTAGTGCAAGGCCATGTTTTGTGTGCCAGGCCACTGATCATTGGGCGGCAAACTGTCCATTGAGATCAAAGAAGAAACCAGATGTTTAATCCATAGGCTTACTAGCAGTTTTGAGTGCTCTTACGACTCTTTTTGTGTTCTCTTGAGCATGCCGAGGTTGATGTTCATTAGAGAGTCCTTTAAGTGTCCTCGTTCGCAGGGCCTCTCAGCTCCCACTTCCAGGGTACCTTAGTTACCCCAGTGGACTATTAGTTCACGCGGGCGTGGGGCGGAGGGGGTCTGCCTTTCCATTCTTGTTTATACTGGTTATTGGGGAACCCTTGTGTAGTGCCTTTTTTGGTTTCGATTGGTAGCCATAGCCGTATTTGGTAAAGTGCAAACTGATTCCTCTTTTGGCTTGTCTTGCAGGCTGGTCTGCCGGACTGGGAGAAGTTTACGGAGTTTGACCCATTAAAGGCACTTTGGGAGAGACGGGTCCCACAGTTCATAGATCGGAAGGGCAACCCCCTCTGCACCACGCCCGTGTATTCTTTGAAGAAAATTTGGCAATCGGATGGGCGGCACTGGGAAGACATGTTATCTCATCTACCGTTTAGGGACGACCGGAATTTTGTAGCAGGCCAAATTCACAGCGAGTCTGAGAACTGGCTCTGGTTGCTTGATCAAAACAATAACGCAGACTCGGCCTTGGTTAGGAATTGGGTGTTGAACAAGGTAAATGTTCATAATTTTTTCCAACCGTTCAAGGGTAACTTTGCCGGTAGACATTTTGATTCGGATTTACCGCCTCGGGTTGAGTTGAGGAATTTTAAAAATTGTGAGGAACCTCGCGACGAAATCGCCAGACATTTAGAGGAGGGTGTCAGAAATGGTTCCCTCGAAATTGTGGGCCGAGTAGGGGAGGTAGAACCTCCACACTTGGTTATGCCCTTGGTAATGGTTGAGGGTACTCGGAAAAGTAGACTATGTCATGATGAACGTTTGCTTAACCTTTTCATGAAGCACTCACCTTTTTCCCTAGAAGGTTTGGCAATCATTCCAGGGTTGCTAGACCCTGGCGATTTGGTTGCGTCCTCAGACGAAAAGTCTGCTTACATGGGTATTTGTCTAACGGATGATTCCAAAACTTATTTTGGCCTAGAGTTTGGCGGTTGGTACTTCCAATATTGTGTTCTCCCCTTTGGCTGGGCAGAGAGCCCATTTGTGTATCAGAAAACGGGTATGCAGGTAACAAGTTTCTTGAGATCCCGTGGGTTGATTACAACGCAGTACTTGGATGATCGGTTTCTGGGCCCAATGGCGAGGGAGGGAGCCAATCGGAGGGAAAAAACGAGCCTGTCAATCTTTTTCAATGCGGCTACATTGACCGCTGTCGGTTTTACCATTGAACGGCTAAAATCTCTCTGGGATCCCGTGACTTCTGTAAAACATTTAGGCTTCATAATGGACACGATCTTGAGGCACTTTGAGATTCCTGCAGACAAAGTGCCTGCAGACAAAGTGCAGCGTTTCAAGGAGCTGAGAGAATTAATTCTCGGTTTTCAACGGGTACATTTGAAATTACTACAGAAGTTCATGGGTAAATGCGTGTCGTTTTCATTAGCAGTTCCCTCGGCGAAAATCTTCATCAGATTCATGGCGGGCGAGATAGGTAGGGCTCAGAGAAACAATAGGTTAGTACAAATCTCAGGACACCTCAGAGAAGAGATTGAGTTCTGGCGTTTCCTGGATGAGCATGTTGAGTGGGTCCCTTGGAGGCTGGAAAGACACACGCAACTTGTGCTTTCCTCTGATGCTAGTGGCTATGCCTGGGGAGCTTGCATTGGTACGGAGGGGGTAGCTCATGATTTCTGGGGGGCGAATGATAGTAGGCCGATCCATTTGAAGGAAGCCGAGGCGGTGATGAAGACCCTTCAGTCTGTACCCCAGCTGGTTAAGAACAAACGGGTGGACATTCAGGTAGATAATTTAGCAGTTGTGTTAGCCTGGGAAAAATCGTCCCCCAAGGACCCCCAATTGATAAAGTTCATCAAGGAATTGTTTATGTTAACTTCGAAGTTAAACTGCGATCTGAGGCTGGTCTACATTCCGTCTAGCCAGAATAAAGCAGACGCGCCGTCTAGGGTATTGTCACCGTCAGACTCGCGCCTGGCCGCCCCGGCTTGGCTAAGTTTGCAGAACATGTTTGGGCCCCACTCATTTGACTTAATGGCTTTGGATTCTAATGCCATGTTGAGTTCAAGCGAGAAGCCCCTGCCCCATTACTCCCCGTGGCCTCTACCTGGTTCCTCGGGGGTCAACATGTTTGCACAGTCACTATCTCCGGATGAGAACTACTACTGCTTCCCGCCTTTCGTAATGATTCCTGCAGTGTTGGCGTTTCTACTGCGGGAATGTAGGCGCCCTTTGAGAGTGACACTGGTGGTTCACAAACCTTCGCCAATTCCTCACTGGTGGCCTCAGCTGGTGGGTGAGGCAAGGATAATGCTATTGGGCAACACGGGGGCTGGGAATGTCTTGGAAGTCCCATCGAAAACTGGTTATATTCCGACGGCGTTGAAGGTGCTTTTGTATGCAGCTCGTTTTCGTCTACATTGATGTTCTGTAATGTAACTGTTTCCTGACCTTTTCAGAGCAGCAGGGCGTGCCACCCGAAGCCAGATTTCTTCGCGCTGCAGGGCAGAGTGCAGGAACTTATGGACGCTGGTCGGGCATCGAGCTACGAGAGAAAAAAGTCTGTGCTAGAAAGAGAGCTGGAGGTTTTCCTGACTCAACTTGGTAAGACTTTGGAAGATTGTTTGCCGGAGGATATTTGCATGTTCTTGGCGTTCAAAGATAAGTCTGGTAAAACAACCGTTCATAACAGGTTCTGTCCGGCCATCGGAGACAGGAAACCTTCCTGCCTCTGCCTGCGGCGATTGGCTTACGGTACTGTGCTAAACAAAGTGTCTCAATTGAAGGCTTTTTTTTTAAATGGGACGTGGCACGCCTTGGCATGAGTTCTGGGGGAATCCTGTCGATTCCACAATGGTAAAAATATATGCCAAACAGATCCAGGTAGAACAGAGCATAGCCCATGTGCTTCAAATTCAAGCGAAGCCGTTGTTCGTATCTAAACTGATGACTATTGCGATGTACATTGATAGGCACATTCTTGGGGCGAAGTGCTCGATTCAGAAATTCATCTTGGCCCGAGATCAAGCAGTTTTAAAGTTCATGTTTTTTGGCGGGGACCGGGCACACGACGTGGGTCAAATGCTGGCTCAGGAGCTGAGGCAGCTACCGAATCGGAATGGTTATGTAATTAGACACACATGGGGAAAAACCAGCCGGGTTAACAATCCAAATATATTTTCCGTCTTTAGGAGCCCAGATGATTCAGTGTGCCCAGTTCGGGGTTTAGAACAGTACTTAAGAGGTCGCGAGCCAGTTGGGAATAGATCTTAGTACTGGGTTTCTATTCAGGCCGGTGAAACAATGCTCAGTGTTAGACCGTCCTCTGGAGTACCAGGCTTAAGAAATACCTGGTCATACTGGGTTTGTTCGAAGGGGAAACCCCTCACGGTTTAAGGGGAGCATGCGCTATCTCTTTAAGATCTCTCTTGGCCACAGCCCCAGGGTCATCATCAGCAGAACCGCAGCGGATGATGAACCATGTGGGGTGGAGGACGGCGGCTAGCGCGGAGCATTACTCCCGAGAACGAAAGCTCGGACAAGCGGCAGTCGCTTCGTCTGTACTTTCTACCCCTTCGACGGACCCAGTATGGTCGATTATAGAATCAGGATATTTCGATGAGTCTGAACTGGATAAAATTGGTGTTTGATTCCGCTTTGGGTAGTAGCGGTGTTGTGTGTGTAATGATTTACTAAGGGTAGCAAACTATGGATAATAGGTACAATGTGGTAGGGGCCCACCATCCGATGTTTTTGGTTTCTCAATGTCTGGTAGTTTTGTCACTTCAGCTTTGATATGCAGTTCGTTAACTTCGATGTACATGTAAGCACATATTTGGTGTACACACGAGTAGTCTGTGGAGTATTAAATCTTTTCCGGGCAAGATTCTATCTTTGTGTTTATTTCTTGTTGGGCCTCGGTGTCCTTGTGGGAAGTTTGAGATTGTCTGCGTATGCCAATACGTTACCCCTGGGGTAGCTATGTGACCAAATCAGTTTGTAATAGATTTCACAAAAGTCTACAATAGGGAAATGAACAACAAGTCCGTATCAACCTGTCGAGTTCAGATGCGACAAGCGCCTAGTTTTGGTAGAGCCAGTCGCATTTAAGATATATCTCACCTGTCCAATCATCTTACGACCAATCAGATCAAGAAATGTTTTTGAAGTGCAGTCACAAAATTGAAGAGATCCAGTTGTGGCACAAGTCTTTATTTAGACCAGCTGAACCAGACTAGTTGAACGTAGTGAAAATACTTAATTGGTGATTACCTCTTATGCAGTTCATTGACAGGAGTCAGTATTGTTATGTAACGTTATGCAATGTTACTCAGCTACCAAGCTCACATAATCAACTACCTTAGGGGAACTCGAAACTGCTCAGTTTTATCAATGGAAGCTTATTCCCGCCATAGATTTTAACCGGGCCGTTAAAAGCCCCCTTTTTTATAAGCGTTTCGCTACAGATCTTCCTTTAACAGTGTAAGGTTTTTAACTGAAACAAAGCCACCCTGGAGAATAAATTTCCCAGATTGCGGAGAATCAGAAAGTACTAGTGGCATCAAACATGTCCAACTTGTCAAGGAAAATGTTCAATATAGTTAAAGAAATAGTGTTGTTGGAGTCATCCGCCTCTGACGTTGTGTTCATACCTTGTTCACGAATTGCAACACAGATAGAGAGAAATACGATGTAGGATTGTCCTGTGGATATCAAACAAATTATCAGTTAAGGGGTACCTGTTTTGTGCGTGCACTTGCCTGACTCTCAACCTTGTTCGAAGATGGACCCAATGACCCATGCTATCGACGCTAGTTAAAGAAATAGTGTTGTTGGAGTCATTCAACTCTAACGTTGTGTTCATACCTTGTACACGAATTGCAACACAGATAGAGAGAAATACGATGCAGGTTTGTCCTGTACATATCAAACAAATTATAAATTAAGGGGTACCTGTTTTGTGCGTGCACTTGCCTTACTCTCAACCTCGTTCGAAGATGGACCCACTGACCCATGCTTTTGACGCTATTTGTAACCGGCGCTCCAAACTGATTGAGGATAAAGCATCAGTGTCTTTTCATTCAATGACTGGACCCAATGTTTCAATATGCGTAAAAAAAGTGCAGGAAAAATGATGCTATAGATTTTATGGATTGATCGATTATACGAATAATCATATCGATCTACGAATGGCTTGTGACGGGTAGCCAAAAGAAATGCTTCGCTTTTAAATGTTTAATCCTTATAACAAATTTAAAGAAACACGTGTTTGTGTTGAGCATGGTTTTTGCCTATTTATAAACCGACGGGCGTATCACCACCAACTTATGTATTAGTCACTGACGAGCCCTGGTCGTCCGATATTTTATTTTGGAAACTATTTTTCAAACCAGGCTGATTATCGGCCATCAGATTGGCCAATTTGATGCTTCGATCGATTAGTGGGGGAATGAGCTAAACACTATAAAACTTCGCACGTACATTACATGTACATTATAAACAGAACCAAGAGGATATATTATTAATCATCACTTGGGTTCTGTCAGGGCGATATAACGTTATAGCCCCCTAACAGAACCGAAGCGATGATTAATAATATTAGTACCATGAATAAGTTTGAATATTCTTGGTATTACACTTGGATTGGTATCAGCCAAGAGCTCTGGAATACAGCCCGGGGAACCGCTCCGATCCAATTATACCTGATGACCTTTCTGCTGATACCGGTCTTGCTGCGATGTTACATTCAAAAGTCGCCTGACGACAAAGGAATAAAAATATCGCTGGAGTCGCGGTTGCACCTGGTCTCGTGTACAACCGATATTGAGCAAGTTAATGGCAAAAATATACACTGGGGTTGGCTGCAGAGCGTGGCCCCGTCAGCCGGGGTCACACGTCACCAACGGAAGGCACACACATGTCGGCTTGGACGAGGAAAAAAGAAACTCGCATATCAAAAATTAAATAAAGATAAGAATATCGGGTCACGACGGATAAGAGAAGTCGTCCATACGACGGACTGAAATGATGTAGCCGTGTTGAGTGATAAATGAACTTTTAGACTTTGCGAAGCGGGAGCAGTGATGAAAGTAAGTGTCTCTGGAAGAGTAGTTCCAAGTCCGTTCGCTAGGGCATTATGTTAACTAGTGCACTGGCAGATCACTAAGGTAGTTTTCGATCTTAGTGATCACTCGGGCCAACGATGTGGGGTCATAAAAGCTAAAGGCGTGCCAGTTCTGCGTGTCGTCTGCGTAAAAGTGAACATTGATGTCATGGTCTGCGATGATTTTAGCCAATGGGTATGTATAACAAGAAAAAAGCAGTGGTCCCAACACACTTCCTTGAGGCACCCCGAACAGCAGATTATAGGTGTTGGACAAACTATCGCCGACCTTGACCCGAAATTGACGACCAGACAAGTATGATTCAAACCATGAAAGCGCACTACCTTGGATACCGAAAACGATTTGCAAACGTGAGATCATACTCTTGTGATCAATGATATCGAAGGTAGCGGATAAGTCTAAGAAAACCATTGCGACACCGTCTCTCTTGTCGAAACTTGGTGATGGATAGCAATGCAGTCTCCACTCTGTGACCAGGACGGGAAGCTGATTGATTTGGGTTCTACATATTGCTAGCCGCAAGATGGCTGTGGAGCTTGGCTGCTACCACACGTTCGAGAAGCTTTGACAAATTGGAGATGGGTCGATAGTTCTTATGCTCAGACTCATCCGCTCCCTGCTTTTTCAGAATAGGGGCTATGATTGCCAGTTTTGTACGGTCAGGGAATTCGCCAGTGGACAAAGTGCAATAGATGAGCTCGACCAAGGACGGTAATATATTCGGTAATACATCCTTTAAACGTTGGCAGGGAATAGGACCCAGTATACACCTTTCCAGAAATGGGGCGCTGAGTGTCCGAAATAGTGATGTCATAAGGGGAAACTAGGCCTTATGGTGGAGGGACAAAGGAGATAGTCATGGTTGACCAACACACTTGAATGCCTTTAATGACGGACAAGGGGGAAAAGTTAGTTCCAACGCAAGCCACCAATTTCGGGAAGCATGTATAGATGTTTTGACTGATGTGGACCTTACTGTTTTTTCCAATTGAGATATTGTACATGGTTCAATGTCACACAAAACCATATCAGATGTCCGCGGTGTTGAAGCTGGTTTATAGGTTATTTCGCTATTGTCAAGATGTTGCCTTATCGTCACGATGTTTTTCTTGAAATAGCTAGCAAACCTATTTGCACAATCGATATCGTTAACACCAGTAGCGGCCTGATTCAGGGGACCCGAAGAGGAACGAGTCAAATTAACAAACGCACTAATAAGCTCTCGCTGTGCGCTCCGATTATCGGAAAGTATAGTCGCATAGAAAGCTTGTTTTGCGATCATAATAGAAGCGCTTGTTGCCTTCACTTGGTCCATAAACATTTACTTGTGAACTGTCAGTTTCGTCGTTCTCCAGCGGGACTCCGGACGTCTGCGTTATGCGCGAGCTGCTAGGACTTCCATGGTCATCCACGGGCCCGGTTTGCGTGCCCGTGGATGACTCATCCGTCTCGGTGCCCTATGACCTGCGCCACCGCGCCTCCAGTATCCTCAGTATCCTCATTCTTACAGGGACCAGACGGGTGCAAGAAATGTTGGTTTTTTTAATGTGAATATCTCTTCCAGCAGGGCCATGAATCCTCAGCGAGGTTCATTGACACATCTTAATCAAAAACAAACGAGCGTTGCAGCCCTCACTGAAATACAAGAAAGCAAGCACACACTGGTGAATATTTCTGGGGGGAATTATCTCCCCCCTCCCCCCTTTCGCCCAGAGTAGCCACAGAGGGATTTGCACGTTTCACTACCATTCACTTTAGTCCTATTTTTCCAATTAGCTGGCGCCGAAAAAAGATCCCGATGCCTATTCATGTTTGTGTACTGATCATGGTTTGCTGCGGCAGCGGGATTGTGCCTCTCAGGGAGGAAGGTGCCTATGGTTGTCCAAGGTATAGATGTCCGACGCGATGCCTACTAAACATGACACCCTGCGGAGATAGGGAAGTTCCAATCGAGAAAAGTGGGGCCAATAGTTACCCGATGTACAGCTGCCCGGTCAAAGGTTAGGTTAGTTGCGTTTTGTGTTGTTAGACCTTTGATTAATTCCGCACCGGCCGTGGTTGGTGTATAGTTAGGACCTTAGAGAAATCAACCCGCAACTGGGAGAGATGTCGTTCCTTTGTGAATGCTGACAGATTTGTTCATAGCCCAATACAATCATTACCATGCGAGAGATAGAAAGCACACAGTTTTAATCGTTTGTCCGAGGGATATGGTGAACCAGTTGTAGAAGGGTGCGAATTGCTGTCCGGCCAATTCATAACTGTCCTGCAACCCGTGATCCGCATCTGCCCAAAAACCATAGTCTTCTGCGGAGTGGGAGTTGTACCAATCAAAAAGGAAGAGGCGAATTGCTCCGCGTTTTTTTTTATGTCCGCCGAAGCCCTGCCCACTGAATATGGACTTCTGTGGAGTTGAATTGTCGTACCTTTCTACGTACCGCAGCCACAAGAAATAACGATATCGTGCGGTCCCCCGAGATTTCGACATCCAATGGTTTCAATTATATTCATAATTTCTACGGACTAAGTTTTAAAATTACTTCAATCCTTTCATTCCAACGTGATGGTATAATGATGGTTTTGAAGAGTGATTTCTGACTTGAATTATAAACTTAAGAAATATATAATGGGAGCTGTGAATATTGTCGAGATTTGTATGAAATCATGAATATTCGTGATCTGTTAGTGTTAAGCATTTCAATTTTGAGGTGTTTTCTTCTGTACTATATACTACTAATCCTGGTGCTGAATTTAACAACAGTAACCGGAATGAAAATTGATAAACATGTATCTATTTTCATCAGTTTTATTTATCATATACCACACATCCCCATAAATATTTAAGAAATGGCGATTAAAAGGAGAGTTTTGTCATTTTTACCAAAAAACTCTCCTGACGTAAAGACGTCAAGTGTGAGGTAATTGTTTAGTTTTAACGGCGATCAATCTCCCGGTCTTCGATCCCATTTCGAATTTTAGATAGACCTATTGAAATTCTCATAGTCTCATTCTCCAGGCGTCGTCAATGATGATCATCGTTTCCAAGCCTCAGTCGACCTACTGACTCTGCCACAGTTGGCTCACCAGTCACCTCTCAACTATGGGACCTGTTTAAGGTTGAATACGCATGCGCGCAATATCATTGCGCGTTCTACTTATTTTCATGATGTGACAAATTCAACGGGTGTATGTAATTTTCGACATTACGGATCGAAGACCGGGAGATTGAGTCTCTCTGTCACAGTTTGATCATTCACACACTGATCCAATGTGTATAGTGCGCTGCTTGTAACATGGATTGAAAAGCCTTCTTGTGATATTTCGATAAAAAATGTTTTTAAGGATGTCGTAATAGTTTTTTTCATAACACTGTGAAGTGTATTTGGGTAAAACAGATGCATAATAAAGAATGACAATAACAATGAATGGCGCAGTCACGGGCGTCCAGTGTTGCCGTGATCCGTGATTAGGTGACAGCACGACTGATCACGGCGCCATTTCGCCTCAGTTCAAACCCGATTTGTGTATTTATGCAGGTTTCTCGCATGCATCTTTCATTTCAGGCATGTCACCTTCCTCAGCGTCGCTCAGGCAAAGAAAAACCTCTTCTTGATTTGATTTTAGTTTTAAGAATAGATCGTATTCCGGTTCATACTGAAACGATCCCTCATCCTCCAATTTGAAAAGAAGTAGAACGCGCAATAATTTCATTGCGCGCATTACTATCCAACCTTAGATACGTCCCATTGTGACAACTGTTGGTCATCCATTGTTCTCATTGTTGAGAAGGGACTGGTGAGCCAACTGTGGCAGAGTCAGTAGGTCGAGTGAGACTTGGCAACGATGATCACCATCGACGACGCTTGGAGAATGGACGGCGATGTGAAGACCTCGCGACCCTGGTGTGTGAGCCAAATCACTGAGCCTTGAAACAAGATGGAATATTCTTGGCGCATTCGGAAACTTGTCAAAACGCCCTGGAAAAGCGCCTTAATTTCTTTGGACAAAATGTGCTGCGATGAGTCAAAACGCACACTTTTTCATTGATTGCGCCATTTTTGGTACTACAATATTAGTGTGAACTTAGATAGCAATTTTTGTTTATCAAATCACGGTGAATTCAGTAATTAAGTAAAGCACAATATTCCTTTAGCTCTGAACTCCCATAGATGAAGGATATACGCGGGATATAGGGTGCTTTCATATTTTGGGGGGGGGGGGGGGTTAGAACCTACTGGAAATGCTATTTCCATTTCAGCCCAATAACCACTACGTATTTACAGTAGTTGAGAAATGTAGTAGCGACAGCCATTGAAATAGAACAGAAGTATCATTTTGCAAAGCCCCCGAGATGTCACAATTCGGAACCTAGTGCCTCATATTGTATTGCTTCCAAATTCTTTGTCATAATTCAGTTTTCTGGCATGAATAACAAATCGCATCGCTTGTAGTTTTTTCATAGCAAAAATCTATTTCAAGAGGATACACTGAAAAGAATATTTAACCTTAAAACTACCAAGAAAATTATTTACACCCTGTAAATACATGTCTGTCATAGAACAATTAATCACAATGAGCGTTTGGTTCACGCAGTATTGGCATATTTGATATATATTATCGAGTCGACCATTACTGAAGGGCAACATTGCAAATACTCGGTCTCAGGCGAAATAAATCATCTTTAATAAGTTCAGCAACCGCAATTACAGAAGCATCTTTAATCAAAACGCTTGCAATCCATGCATTAAATTCAGTGTCAAATTACTAGCAAAGAGAAAAAACTGCAAATACTTTATTCCCAATAAATTTCTTATTACAGTGCAACAAAAATGCCTTGGACGATCTCGCTTTATTCGACGTTCGGTTGCCATGGTGACCTATCAAACAACGCCAGAAATGTCGCCAGATGTGGCTTGATACTTGGGAATTCTTTTCGTCTTTGAAGCAGTATATTTTGGAAGCATTTAATTTGCCGGATCAGTCTATGGTTTCTTCAATTTATGCGCATATCACGATTTTCTCTCTACAATCTATAATAATGATGTACACCATAGCAACCATAGTAATTATAGGTATGGAGGACATTTGATATTAAGAAGTAAAACCGGACATCAGTTGTAATATATACACTCTACACTGCGCCCATCCCCAACCGAGGATTATTTCTTCTCATCTCTCTATACAGGGTGGATCAATAAAAAAGATAATCCTGAAACAAACCGCATTTATTTCATAAGTATTAATGCCATGGATATTTCATGCATGTATGATAAAGTAGGAGCTAGGCCTTTTCCATTGATGTCTTCATAACACTCATGCACCCACGGATGACTGCACAGCATTGTCTTAAAATGACATGCAGAAATCTATTTTTTCCAAGTCACCTGTTCCATTCTTTTCATGTTGTGTTATGCATGCATATCCTTGGTGCATTTTGAGTACGTACATGAATTAAATGTGAAAGAAGAGTGTCTTTAACACCAGATTATCAGTTCATTTAGCGCCAACACCTTCAACATGACCTCCGCCTCTTTGAAAAGTGAGTTCACAACGCAGTCGCAAGTCTTGAAATGCTCTTCTAACGATGGCTGGTTCCTCACGATGAATGTCCATTTCCTGCGGAAATCTTCGTGAGGAGCCGGCCATGGTTAGAGGAGCATTTCAAGACATGCGACGTCGTTGTGAACTCTGCTTTCAAGGAGGTGGAGGTCATGTTGAAGGAGTTGGCGTTAAAATAAACTGATAATCTGGTAAGACACTCTTCCTTCGCATTTAATTAATGTACAGTCTTGTTAAAAAGTAAAAAGACACCAAATACGCATGATCATTTCCCACACCACATGGCTTACGCATTTCATGTTTTTACCAGTTATCGATAAATATGTTGAACATAGAATAATGTTTGTTAGATAAATTTTGAAAAATTAAAGAAATGGAAAACAAATCCTATATATTCAAAAATATTTTTTTTCTAATTTTTGAAAAATCATCCGATTTCAAAATTTCTTGCAGCACCACAATTTCAAAACATTGTTGATCTCATTCCATTACAAAAATCAAGAAATATTAAAATTTCTCTTTATTTATTTTTGTATTTTCTTCCTGAATTTCCCCGCCTCAGTTTTAGACTGATAAACCATACTATTGACACGGTCCCCTTCAGTCTTGGACTATGACTAAGGCACTACTGATAACCCACAAGACAATGGTGTCTAATTCAATAGGAGAGGGGCCATTTAAGAAGTAATTCATGGGCTGAAAAATTCAGAGATATTCAGACACAATATTACACAGAAAAAGCATTGGAAACTGGCTTAAATTGTGAGTTTCAGATTAAAAAATTGGGATAAGTTGTTGAATAAAAATATCAAAGAATATGAATCAACACAACAAATTGAAATTGGGTGATTTTGAATAAATAAGAAAAAATAATCTTTAAATTCTTTTTACCCATTTTCCTTGTTTCCAAAACTTATCCACATATCCACTTATCCACTTATTTGCATGTCATTTTCAAGCATTGTTCTATGACCAACATATTGATCGATAACTGGTAAAAACATAACATGCGTAGCCATTGTGGTTTGGGTGATATTCTTGTGTATATGGTGTCTTTTTACTTTTAAACAAGACTGTACGTATTTAAAATGCACTATTGATAAGCCTGCATAAACATAACGTGAATAGAGTGGAAAACGTGACTAGGAATAAGTAGAATTTCTGCATGTCATTTTCAAGACAATTGTGTGCAGTCATCCGTGGGTTCATGAATGACATGAAGAAACCAATGGAAAGGGCCTAGCTCCTACTTTATCATACATGCAATGAAATATCCATGGCATATATATATTTATGACATAAAAGCGGTTTGTTTCAGGATTATATTTTTTATTGATCCACCTTGTATATAAACTCATATAATCAGCGTGTTCGATTTGTAGCACCACTTGCGCGAGAAAGCGCCACAGTGTTCTTTTTGGTCAATACGTTTCTGGAGCCCTTCATCATGATTCGGATTTTGTTTAATCTTGTTCAAGATCGTCCATTGTTCCCTACCAAAGCGTGAGCCTTATCTCTCAACCCCATACAATAGTAAGGAAGCTGTTCGATATAACTTTTGAAGCCCGTTGGAATGGCTAGTTACACCACAATCCAGCAAAGGGCAGCAGGGTTGAGGATATGGGTCACTGCTTTGTGTGATTATTACATAACAAGATATGTACTATGCTTTATATCACTATATTGATATCATTGTTTAGTGTAGCTGGGACTACTCTGACTGGAAGCATGGTTGATAATGGAAAATTGTGACTTTGATGAACAGAAATTATACAAAAATTATATAAGTTATTTTGTTCTTAGGACGCTTTATGTTAGGGCATTTTTTATTAAATCTTTGACAGACTGATTATTAGGTCTTTGAGGACATTTGCATGTAAATATGAGCAGTTTTTGCAGTGAAATGTCTCATCTTATAAAAAAGAGCACTTGTAAGCACTCAATCAATCTACCAAATATAGTGTTTCAATATTGGTCAAATTCTTGCCTAAATTTTGTTGAAACCACTGTCAGACTAATGATTATGATTTCCTAAACAAGAATATATATCAGCTATTTTGCCTAGAGATCATTTATATTTGGAGAAAAAATAATTTTATAAATCCAACTTTCACAAAGAAACTTCAAAAACTAGTGAAATGCCACCAAATTTATGTTCTATAAGGACGCTTTATGTTTGGCTAAATTTGTTCAAACTTTGACCAACTGATGATTAGGTTGGTGTGAACGTAGCAGTTTTAGCAGTGAAATGTCTCATTTTACAAAGAAAGGGGATTTGTGAACACTCTCTTTGCATAATCTACAAATTTCACCGATCTGAACCCATACATCTTGGAAAGGGAGCAAGAAAAGTAAGGAGGACATTCCTCTTTTACCTCACACGGAGTCCTTACAAAACTTCTCAAACCTACTAGTATTCTAAAGCGCAACCAATGGACATTTTGATATAGTCAACATTACAACACATAGTTGACATATGACCCTCTTTTCCAGAAATCGATGACATTTAAATTTGGATTCAGGCTGCAGAGAGTGGGCCTTCTCTTCAGGCTGCAGAGGGTGTGCCTTCTCTTCCAAAACACTGACTGATAAAGACCATTTTAAAGGGGATCAATAATTGTTACAAATATTGCGCACTATATAACAACTGAGCACGACAACTGAACACATTTGAGTGATCAGACTTGCACGAGGCGGGGGTACACTAACCGATCGGCAAAATTTTGGATTCAGGCTGCAGAGAGTGTGCCTTCTCTTCATACTGCAAAGGGTGTGCCTTCTTTTCCCAAACACTGACTGATGAAGACCATTTTAAAGGGGATCAATAATTGTTACAAATATTGCGCACTATATAACAACTGAGCACGACAACTGAACACATTTGAGTGATCAGACTTGCACGAGACGGGGGAACACTAACCGATCGGCAAAGCCGCAGCGATTCATCAAACGACGAAAACCAGGTGAGATCGACAAAAATGCCTCACAAGTTTAGCTCTAAAATCGCTATTTTTCAGTTAAATCCAAAATTTAAAAGAGCTATTTCTGATAGAGATACATTTGTTGGCGAACCGTCTCGTTCCCAAAAGCGACGCTGTACAATATTTAACCTTTTATTTCTTTAGTGGGTAGGAATATTTTCGTGATACACAAACTGAACGGCTAATCCCTAGGGTCATCAGGCCAATCTTGATAAAAGGCACCCATAGGAAAAAAACTTCAAGGGCAGAGAAACGTAACTGCGTACTGACACCTCATCTCGCGCCTGGCCGAAGTGAGCGACTCTCGGAGTGGGTTACTTCGGCATAAAATGGCCGCCGAATGTTATTTTTGAGAAAAGATGGCAGACGACCCTACAAATTCCGGCTCTGCGATGTACACAAATTTATCTTATTGTATCAGACTGCAGCTTTTTTGGGCAAAGCTAGAATAGGTAATGGAAGAAATTGATATAAGTATGTGAAAATTTTGGTCAATAATGTTAGTAGGTGGTTTTTGTAGTTTACACACACCCAGTCAGGTGTCTGGTCATGCTTTTTACGCTACTTTACTCCACAGCGTCCGGTCTCAATTAATACTGGACATGCGCTTCAAGGCGCGAGATCATCCGGTACTTACCCAACTTACAAGTGCGACGCTAGAAATCGAACACGCTAAATATCTGCGCGTTCATGCAGCGCATATGTTCTCTCTCCCTGCTTTCGAGCAAAGAATAAATTACATGATTTTTTTCCGTCTCATTGATATGTAATTTCATGTAACATTGAGCAATTCCGGTGTAACGATTTCAGTTGTTCCCGATAGTAATTCAGTGTTTTCATGCATTACACAGCAGGAGAAATGGAGAAACAGAGAAAATCGTGCCAAGCACCAAAACAAGAGGAAAAACACCGAAAAGAATTATTATAAAAAGTCACACCAGCAATGGGCTTATACACAACTAGCGCACTCTAGTTCTACTCATTTTGCAGATGCTGACTGATAGTCTACGATTACTTAATTTGATAAAAAGATAAGCGGACATTTTCAAAAAATGACTAGGCCTATACACCTTCGGCTTTGCCTGAGTTCGAGGAAAATTAACAATATGGCGGCTGTGTTAAGGCCTATTTACACGATGCGTCCTTACTTTACGTCGAGGTCTTATCCGCTGCTCGCATACATCATTGACGATAGAGTAATTATGTTCACACAGCGAGTTTTTGTTCGCGCGTCTATATACTTGGTCCAGCACAAAGTGATGATTTCGAAGGCAGGCTGTCATTTGGAGGTAACGTACATGTACACGGACGGCTCATAATTTTAAGACAAATTGCCACACTAGCGTCCCTTCCTTTGGCAGTACTTAAGAAAAACCATGAAATTTCGCAAACGAGGCGACTTATGGATGAGAAGACCTTGGAGAAAACCTTGGAGTGTACCATGCACTCAAAAAGATTTCGAGGAGTTAAACCTAGGAGCTTCTAAAATTTAGTAAGGATGGCCAGGGACTCTTTCTAAGAACTCAATGAAAAAATCAAAGCAAAAATTCATCGCTCCACAACCCATACGAGGGAACAAATTTATCTTACAGAAGGTTTTTTTGACCACACAGGCTTCCATTGCAAAAGCTAGTTTAGCAGTTTGTACAGCCTTCGATTTGTGCATTTCATGATAGGCGCTGGTGGTTACATCCCACAGGGCTTGTTGTTCCCGATACAATTAAATCAAGTTCATTGTAGTTTGTTTGCTATGCACGTTCACAGGAAGTGCCGTAGGGAGTTTTCGCAAAGCCTCCGAAACGCCCGCGTAAAAGCCAATCCCATTGTTCGATTTCGTAATCAGGAGGTCAAACAATGAGGCAGGCGTTCATTTGGTGTATTCCTGTTTCGCCTATTCCTGTTCCGCCTATTCCTGTTTCGCCTATTCCTGTTTCGCCTAATTCCTGTTTCGCCTATTCAAATGTATTGCTAACCTCCCCACAGACGTAGGAATATGAACCGTCCCTTACTGACCGACCAAACCCGAGGAGAGCCACATATGTACGCATTGAAACAATACGTCAATGGAGAGAGGGACATAATGAGTTACGTTGATGCCATCAGTTACCTTGTCTGACATAATATCATGATATGTATTTTCCACCTTGTTTGACTTTATATGTGCTGTACCTACATGTATATTATGACATGGGTTTTACAGCTGATTTTGATCAAATAATTATGAGAATGTACACTATTATGTATTTTCATCAAAAACTCATGAATTCAGTTTTCATAAAATAAACGACTGCTTTACTCTACTTAATCTATTAGCTTTTACTGTGTGTCAGTATGGTCCTATGGTCCTATGGTCAAATAAGTCTCGGACTGTCCCCGCTTTCAAGGTGACTCTTTCAAAACGGTCATGGCATGGTTTGTTAACAAATTGTCATCACATCGTTAACATCATCCAATTGTCCCCTCACATTTTCCCCATAAAATGGACATGCATCCCTAAGGTTCCCCGTGGGAGAGTCGATTTATTGTAGGGGTACTGGAAAGTAGGCGAAACAGGAATAGGCGAAACAGGAATAGGCGAAACAGGAATTTTGTAGGCGAAACAGGAAAAGGCGAAACAGGAATAGGCGAAACAGGCATAAACCGTTCATTTTGGCGTTTTGGGGGATTTGCGTAAACTCCCTCTCGGTTGCGATTGGAAGTCATTGCACTTAAGCACGTGATCCAATCTGACGTGTTCGTCCTTACTTGCATATCGGATGGATTTGAACATGCGTCTTGTGCATCCGACATGGCAGGGATGAGGAAATCGTTGACGTTAGAACAGTACTCATGGTGTGTTTTGGAAGTATGCGACCGACTTATGCAACAGACGATAGCAAAAGCCGCACTGTGTACATAAGCCTTTACACATTAAATACTCTCAAATCGGCTGTATAATTGACCAGATCATATATTTCTTTCCTGTACATGACATACATGTAGGATTACCCAAAATTAGTATTCCAACCAATGAGGAATGACGAGAATTTGTATAGGCCTATCACCCCTAACCTGGATGAATATCCTCATGAATAAACATCATAAATGTGGTATTGGGTGGTATTATCAACCTGGTCTTATAGAGCCGAGTCGAGAGTATATTTGCATCGTGACCGGAGTTAGTACTTTTCCCGCGAACCAAACAGAAAGCAGAGGTGATTGTTGAGAAATAACCACAACAGCCGCTAATTTGTCAATATCAACTGAAGATGACCCTCTATTAGTCGAGGGGGAGGGTATTTAGCGCCAAGGTAACAAGAGTCAGGCAACCCATTAGTAGATCATTTGCACTTTGATCTGGTTCGTCGAGTCTATTCCCGGAAGGAATCGAACTTTGATGAAGAGCCTGATATGAAATTACGATAAATTTGCAGCGAAATGGAATTGAATGGATAAGTTTAACCTTAACTCTAAATACATGGAAGAAGAATGCAAATTTGAACGTATTATTTACAAAAACCAATCCTTCCCCAGCGAAGTATACGACTGAGAGAAATGGGCAGACAAGCCACAACCCCGAAGTGCAAAAATATGTACATGTCAATTTTTGAACTCAGAAAGATGAGAATTATAAAGAAAGTTTAATGTATATACACGCTGCGCCATTCGGAGGCCACGCAGACCACGGACAATTGTCAGACCTCAAACAACTTCGAAGTACATGTAACCAGGGACCATTGTGCTCACCGTATACATATTCATGGGACAATTCGTGCTGGTTAAGAAACATGCAATAGTTAATAGCCAGATGGAAGTTTTATGCCATTGGACCTTTCTTTCTTTGAAAAACCCATGTGACGTATATCGTACAATGATTGGTTGCAATCGGGCAAGTAGTTAGAAAAAATCGCATGTTTAAGGTTTTCAAATTTGGTTCATGGTGGCCAAGCGGTGAATCAGATTGTCCCTGAAATTACCTGGCTGTAGGACACCGTACATGTGTACCAAATGCGCCAACAAGTGTCACCGCACTGAAAAGTAGGTCAAGTAAAAAAACCGTTATGATATGTGATATATGTAACTTCCATGGCAAGTTTAATCAAGGAGGAGTCACGTATATGCGAGATATCACGCTTTTTACGTTTTCACTTTGGGCCCCGTCCTGGTGGCCAAGTCAAGAATCAGATCGGACCGAAATTCCGTGTCTGATGTCACCCGACCTAGGGGTCTTGTGAACGACCTTTCAAATTTAAATCCCCCGCGTTAAGAAATGTGCCAATGACTGTTTTTTTTACACATGATACTGCCGACGATGACGGCGACGATGGGCGACGTGGGACAACGGACACAGCGGTATTGTATATTCCCCTACGGTGAATTTATAGAAATCACTTTTAATACATTGGCTGACCTATACTCCTTTGAGTATGGCATGCCAAAGAGGAATTTATCCAGGAAATTAATTTTCAATGCAGGAAGCCTTTTTCTTGTAGAAATTCAGGAAACATTGCTCAGGATCCTTTTCACAGCGGAATGAATACGAAATTTACTTCACAGAATAAAACAAATCTGTACTTTGCCCAAAAATTCGTTCTGAAACTTTTTTTATCCAAGATGCAAAATGCGCCAGAGACCACTCGTTCCAGAATCGTTTTTGCGGGCAGAACAAATCTTTTGCAGAAATCATGTGACTCCTGCCAGTGATCACGTGAGCACAAAAACGATGACGTCACACCTCCTCAACCAATCGTAGATTAGATTAGATTCCTAACATGACGTCATCAGTTTGCGTGGTCACGTTGGTCACGTGTGTTCTGCAGAACATCCATAATTTTACGAACAGGACGGTCGTAAAAGTTCTTGACAAACAAAATCCTGGCGTGTTTTGAAAAAAATATTTGAGACTTGAAAATGAATTATTCTGAAAGGAAAAAAACTTACCGTTAGGAACGTTTTTCCTATTGTTGTCAAATTTTTTGTCCTGAGCGAATTTTTTTAGTTCGAAACTTGTAGCGTTATTCTCGCGTAACATTCAGACTTGATGTGAAAAAAAAAAATGTCCTGAATAAATTGCAATTTGGCCTGCCATATTTCAGGCATCTGAATCAAGGTAACCGAGCTGTAACTAAGGTATACTTATTAATGAGTATGCAGGCTCAAAACTGCAATTAGAAAAAAGTGTAGATTGGTATAGAATATCAGATTGGTTAAAACCACTGCACTCACAAATAACAAAAAACAACAGAATTTGAAGCGCAGTATTAAGAAAAAAGAATTGATTTAGATTAAATTAATAAACGACAACTATCTTGCAGTCGGCATTATATGGTCATTACCTTTTTGTTCTCTTGTGATTGAACTTTGAATTTACAGGAAGTACACAATGCATTGCTATATAAATTATACGTCAATCCCAAAATATTTGCATTGCGCGCAAACCTACCCACGACAAAACCAAAGTTCTTTTATTGTAGAAATATATATTAGAGATACATTTAGGACTTTTTAGTCTGACCGACGTACATCATGTTCTAACATCACTTCAACAGTTTCTAGGTTCAATTTTATTCCTCTGTCTTAATTCTGCGCTACGCGAATTATATCGTTTTAATAGATTAGTGAGTGCATAATCCTAATATTTTAAAACTATTAAGTTTGTCGAGTGGATAAAAAATCGGGCCGAACTTCAAGGGTTGAAATAACTTCCGATTCTTTTCTCGCACGGTAGTGAAATTTAATTTATATATAGATCTGTTTTTTGTGTGCTTATTCGGAAAATTTGGTGCAAGAAGCAAAAAAACACAGGCTCACTGAAAAAATGATCAGTTGGTGAGTCATAAAATGGCTCCCTCCTCATGTGGGTATTGATCTCGAGTTTCAAGACCCAGCAAGATATGGTTTTGAAGAAACATAGTTTTTTTCTGCCACTCATTTGCTAGAAATCAGCTATTGTTATTTGTTAATTTCACTACCGAGAAAGGCGCAATGTTTTTTTGTCTCCGCTTCTGGAGGTGGTCTTTTATTTGAAAGACTGGCACTGAGCTGAGAGCCTATCTGCATCCAAACGGTTATTGAACAACGTATTTGCAAAGAAATCAACAATGACCTTTCAGCCAAAAGATAATTCCGATGTCAACTATAATACATCACAAAAAGTGTTCTCGAAGCCGCTATCATGTCTATTTTATGTTGGATTTAAAGTCATATTCCATTAGACTTGACGAAATAGAGTCCGAGTATACCGACATTGTCCGTGAAAGACAGGACACTCGAATGTGTGCAGCGTCTAATGCAGTGATGAAAAATGTCTAATGATCACAGGATAATGCAGCATATGAACAACATCATTGCAGTTTTAAGGCAAATCGCAGCCTCAGAACCAAGCGTAAAAAGACAATTGTATGAATAAAATCAGGTGGCGCATGTGGAGTGACTTCACTCACCGGCTTGATGTTTGTCGATTGTTTGAACTGTTAGACCAACGTCAATTTATTTTAGGAAAAGGTCGCGTACCCTACTTTGAACGAGTGATCTCTTTGAAGGATCTCCTACATTTGAAGGATATGCAAGTACGATAGCGTTACCTTTAACCAGGTGGTGACCGTCGGTTACGTCACATATTCTGTTTTTACCGAGGTATGCTACCAAAAATGAACACAGTGTATTATATAAAACTCATTTGTAAAGACATAAGGAATTCATGACAATGTCTCCAAAAGAAAGGGATGGAATCCACCGAGAGAGAAAACACGTATGTAATGAAATGGTCCATGGTGCTCACCTGGCTTTTTCACAAAGATATTGGTGTACAGGTATTATTCGATGCCACACGTCATCTAATATTGAACTTTTGACATCAGTTTGATCATGTGTCAAATTTGAAACTCATACCATACATTAACATAAAAGAATGAACGTTATGCCCCGACTCCAAATTACGTAATTTAGGTGTTTCGTCAGATTATGGTCAAGCAATCAGTCATATGTCATTATTTATTAGATAGGTCTTCGCCTTTTAGGTTTTACAATGAAGATATTTGTTTGTTTTCTAACGAATAGCCTAAGTTTTGATTCAATCTGTCAAGTGTTGAGAAATCCACCTTTAAAACAACCGAGTCGGGCCCAGATTCGTACATTTCCAAAGAAACGAGCCAAATTGTTACCAAACATGCACCTCGCTTAACCCGGTAACATTGGCAATTACCCCACATTTAGCCATGTCACGTCATACTGTCAGTTTTCGTGCTGCCCCCTGCAGCGTCATGTTATTTTCTGACAGAAACTCCATATGACAAGAGTTATTTTGAGAACGGAAAACCTCTAAACCACGTTTAGTTATATCAATAAAAAAATGCTCGATCTCCTGATTTTCACGTGAATTTGTAACATGCAAGGGAAAGGATACAGTGCAGTTCTACCTAATTGTCCATTTTGCAACATTTCGCCAATAGATAAATACGCAGAAGCCAAATATAAAAAGAAACATAACCTTTATTAATTAATGATGTCAACACTTGAATGAATTTATGAAACCAAAACCTCATATCACACCTGGTTTTTGCTTAAGATTAGGTGTGGTCGCTTCCAAGGATAACGAGGTTATTTAGTTTCCTCAAATTTATTCCACAAATACTTTATCAATTTCAATAAAACTTCCAGTACTTGTTACTCAAGTCATTTTGCAACTTATAGGAAGACAGATTTTTGATTTTTTGCCTTATTCCAATTTTATTGCCAAATTGATAAGATTTTATCTTCAAATGGATACCAGTCGGATCGCGGAAATGCTCCCGGTTGTAACGCTGATATCTTAGTTCGACTGAAAGGTTTCAGCTCTGACCGGTAAATAAATGTAAAGCGCTTTGAAAATGTTGTATTGTACGTTATAAAGCGCTGTATAACTTGTATAATACATTTTTAGCCATGTACACACTCGCCTAAGTTTGAATCATATGAATGTTAGTAATATACCATTGACGCGCTGAAATAACTTATATGATTTTGGTTGATTTTCCAAAATGGCCTATTGATGAATCCCTGCGTCAATTTCAATAGTGACCAAACATTTACCAATGGTAGGTCCAGCATTCTGCTTGGCAGCAATGGTAATAAATTGATACGAGCAAAATAGTAAATGGAACTTAAAATGTAATTTTTAGGCCTTTAAACGTAATTCTTTTACTTTCTTCCCCAACCTGTTTCAATAGAATTGTTTATAGTGATTGCCATGAAAATATATTGTAACGCATTGAGATGATTTGGCCGAATATACAAGCTACGTAAATGTTTAAACGTAGCCTATTTTGAAATTGCATTCATTAGCGCGCTGAAGGCCAGCGGCCGGCAATCTGCCATTTTTTTCGGAGATCTCGACCGATTTTGTCTCCAACGGCGTGCAGATGTCTTGGCCAAGGGATTTTTAGACTTTCTCTCTTACTAACGCTTTTTGCTAGACAAAATCCTTAATTTCGAGACGAAAAACGCGACGACCCAAGAGATTGGACTGATTGCTTTAGAATTATCTAAAGAAAACGCTAGAATTACATAATCGTGAGTGGGACCTATATGTTTAATCATTGACTTCGAATAGCCTCACTAGCTCAACATACCATAAAAAAGGCAATTCGCAGGCCAATCGACAGAAGAACTAGAACATTTTTTTCCCAACTTTTACCCTCTGTCATTGTCTCTGTCATTGCCATGGTGACCAGACAAAGAATCCCAACATGTGAAATTTCGGCCAGAGAGAGGAGATCTTACCTACAGTATAACGTAAATTTACAGTCCATGCAGCTCAAATTAACATCAACACCTATGACTTATGATAACTCACAAAATACCAGACCAATTTCAATGCAGTTTCTTGCGAAGGGTTACAAATCATGTTGTCCAAATGAACATATCATTCAATGCAATGCGTTATTGTCTTCATTGTGTAATATATCATTTAAGAAAGGTATACAGAAAACTCTTTCAGGAAATATCCCACAAACAAATCATCACCTTCGTAGCACAGCATTAACTGAGACTACCTGTTTTCATGTTATCTTATCTGGGTTCCAAGCTATCTTGCAATATATCAACATGCAATATACATTGTATACTATTTCTGTTGACCTTTGAGATCTGCCTCCATGCGTAAACAAGCGAAGACATGTTATGATTAATATGAGTGCATCTGGGTTGGGCCAATGCATGTTCAAGCAGGGGAGACTAGTGAATGGTCCAATTCAGGTTTAATTGACAATTTAGGCAAATTTATTAACTTAGTTATTTTTTTCAAATTCGATTCTTTTTACAGAAAATTGCATCATATGCATCAATTTATACAATATACTTTAAATTATGTATTTCTAATTCAAAGCTACGACCTTATAATAAAGAAATTTATTTACAGACCAATTCATAGTAAGAAATCCAACATCAGCCTGATCTATGTAAGTAAACTCGCCGCTATATAATTTGTTATATATCTGGACTGAATGCTTCAATTTTTTTTATCAAAGTTGATTTGATGAGGAGCTTTAAGTTCAGTCTCTGGGGATATATACAATGTCCCGCAATCATTAGGGCAGGAATATTGGCCTTTAGTCTTCGTCAACGTGTAGAGATGCCTAGTAGGTGTCTACATATCAAACTTGAAGAGTCTAAGACAAATAATGACAAAACGTGCCACTAATGGAATTTTAGAGTTTGATCGACCTCTGTGACCTTGGAAACGTGATGTCATAATGTTTCTCGCACAACGTTTGGCTGTTCAGATTAATCGATGACATGTATCTGAAGATCACATGGTGTGGGTTTCTTGATATGACCTCAACTTGGGATTTAACCTATTTCAACCTGAAAATAGGTCACGCTGACTTGAATCTTTGTCTACATATCAGACTTATCTACATATCATAACAGATACAAATGTGCCACTTTAGGTGAAATTTCAGAGTTTCACCTGTGTGACCTTGATATGATGAATGAAATAAAAACAATAACATTTCGTCGCTCTAGTTACAACCATTTGCTTCAAAATGGCAAAAAACCGATTTTCCAGATGGTTGCACGACTTGGAACCAGAAAGTAGCTCAAGTCGCGAAAACGAAAAAAAAGCCCAGGCATATTGCCCAACACTACCATCATGCCAAGTTTTAACTAACTAGTCCCAGCGGTTACGAACCGTACTCCGCTTACGGACGACGACGACGGACACGGACGCCACGGTATCGTATGAGCTCCCCACTGGTGAGCTAAAATGTCTGTCATTTCAGAACCCGTGTAAGATAGTAACATGAAAACAGTCTCATTTATGCAGTACTACAAAAACATGATCTTTTTTCGTGGTTATTTTCAAGAAATAAAAAAAAAAGATTTTTGAAACTTTTATAAATTGGCGATTTATGTACTTCATTGCAATCATGACGAACATACAGGCAACAACATTTGCGACAACCTTGTGCAAACCGCATTGAAAACGGTTGGACATTTTTGGAGGCATCATAAGTTATTGATGCTGATATTAATATGAGCTAGAACGTACAAAGTTTCAAGGCCGTGCTTGTCACAGTGATTTCGAAAAGCGCCCAGCTAACGGACGACGATGGACGACAGATGCTCCGTGATGGCAAGAGCTCGCCAGGTGAGCTAGCAATGTACAGAGGAATTATGTGGCCGTGACGCTGACGTAACTGACGGTCATTATCTATCATCTCGCAGTATTCATCATTGTCGAATCAGATACGATATTTTTGGCAGGACCCGGCAATACTGAACCCACTCGAAAGGTCAAAGCTTTTCGAATCATTATTCAACCCACGACTGTTAACAATAGTATCGGGTTCCCTTTAAGATCGACACTCATGATGATGGTTTTGTACAGCCGGTGTAGGAAGTAGAAAATATATTTGTATTCTGACGGATTATGGTATATGGTTCTTATAGCTCACAGAATAAAACGAATAACAGACTCATTTATTCGCAGGAAATTTTATACCAACACATTTCAAACGCCTACACCGGGCGTCACACAATGGGTGAGGTCGAATATTAGGTCAACCAGCAGGTTTTCAAACCGGTTTTAAACTAAAACTAGTATATAGCTGGTATTTAACCTCCAAACGAGTTTTAAGTTAAAATTGCTTTAAACTGCCTTAAGACCGAATTAGTTTTAAAACTTGAATAACACTTTGGAAGTTTAATCCAAACAGAGAGTTTTATAAAATGCACTACCAAATGTACATGGTCGGTTTTAAGTCCTAGGTCCGAGGTAAAATATCAAAATAAAACCAATAGTCAAGTTTGCTCTACTTGTAATTGTTGTTGTTGCTCAGCATCTTTGTAAAAAAAGCTTACCTACAGCGGAGAACCAATTGAGAAGCATTGGGTCAAACCAGGAACAGCGGGAGAACCTTTTTGGCCCAATTCACGAAGAGAACGCTGCAGGTTGATTGGAATCAGCCCCGCGTGTCAACTTATCAGAAGAGGATAAAAACCTATTTGCACTACATGTATCTTTCGTCAGGAGGATTTTACTGACAGATTGCTTTAAATATTGGGATGGCTAAATCCACTGCAATCCTGAATGAACAAGACGCAGCAAACTTTGGCACAGCATCAGTGTCCAGCATATTTCTTTTCAATGGCATTGAGGATAGTCACCCTGCTCTCAATAGTTCATTAAAATCGTTTAGTTTTCGAGTAGTTGCCATCTTGCTGGTTTCGCTCTTTCACCAAGTCAAAACTAATCGGCTTCAATGAACATCATGCATCTATTCTGGCAACAGAGATTCAGTGAATCCTTGAGTTTGAGCCTGGTTTTTTTATCTTAGTTTTATCTACGGTTTTATCTCGGTTTGAATTAAGTCCTAATCCTAGGGCAGTTTTATGTGGTCAGATTACCAGGAGTTGGTTTCAGACCGATATAAACTTGGTTTTAACTCGGTTTGTCTTAAACCCAATACTTGACCTCACCCAATCTATTCATACTTGTACTCGTCTGTACCCTATCAATCCATACCTTTTCAGTCGACGAAACGAGCCGAAACAAATATAGACTGAAACCCAAATTCATGTCCCTTCGGAAAAAACACAATCGTGAATTATTGCAATAATAGCCTTTCAACTTATAGTTCACGCCATTGGAATCAAATAGTATGTCCCCAAGGTACGATCGTATGAACCAATTCGACCTCTTTGAGGTCTCTATTTAATCGGACCCTTTTGACGTAACACTTGGTGATGCATATAATTCCAAACATAGTCGAGTAGTCAAGTGTTTCACATGTTAAACCAACTGCAATGGAGAAATAGTTTTTCAAAACACGCGGCAGTTTTTTTTGTCTTATATCACACTTTTTTTCCTTTTCTTAAAGTGACATTATTCTTCAGAACCTCGCGTTAGTTCGTATAGCCATGGATTTTTGGATTTTTAATTAACTTAATTCAAGGTTTGCCAAAAAATGAAAAAAGATTGTCATCAAATGTAGTTAATCATATGCATATGTAATAAAAAACGTCAAAATCAAAAGTTATGCGAGCATGCGCTTCATATACAGTAGACTAGCGTAGTATACCCCGCAGTCAAAACCAACGTGATTCCGAAATTTTCCAAGTCCAGCGAAGTTGTAAATAATTACTCTGACAATAGCGGGTTCGAGACGGGGCATTGAGCACCCTTCGACTGGGATTATAGTCGTAATTTGATCATAGTTGGTCTAATATTCCCGCTACAATAGTAGCAGGATAATGATGATTCGATAGTACCAAAAATTAACTGAGACTTGTGTGAAGTGTTTGTCCGATCAGAATTTTATAGCTTTTTTCATGTGAAGTATTGGTGAATATGAAATTATGGCTCTTGTGATCAGTATTTGCTGTTTCTGAGCCGTTGTACATGTACATGTATGACCACGATGACAGATGATGAAGATGGTGAAGGTGGTAATGCTGACATCGATTTCCATCCCGAGCCCCAGGCAACATCTCCATGCCTATTCATCAGCTCAATCTGATCCTGCCTGAGGACATCGTTTATGGGGGTAATTGTCAAAATCGACTGCTTATAATTCAAGCAGCCTAGTTTTTGGTGAACACATGAACAATTTTAATGTCCTAAAACCCCATATAAAGTCGTCGCTTCGCTTCATTGTCTATTATGTCACCCAAAATGCACACCCACTTTTAAAGAAACAAGAAGACATTGTACTTGGTTGATGGTTTTATAATTCTGACTCTTCGTCAGAAAAATGCAAATTCTCATCGTTACTAACCTGATGATTTCCACCCAATTGTCACATTGTTTCAATATCCCTTGTAGTCATGGGCATAGACAATTTTGAAAAATGGAGTTCACTTCGACGCATCGAAAGCTTCTCTTTAGCTGGGTTTGCATAGGACTTGGCTGGAGGGAGGGAGTCTTGGTAGTGCAAGCGGGGAGAATACATCTTTGTAAAGAAAGAGTCCAGCTAAAAAGGGGCATTTTCACTTGACTGGGGAGGGAGGCAATTGTACAGGGGGTTATTTAACTGGTTGCGGCAATTTTCTGGGGGGCAATTGTCGGGCGGCAATTGACCGGGGGGGGGGCGGGAATTGTTCTAGAACCCCTCTGGATAATGGCATGATGAAAGCTTTTAAATGCCAACTACGTGCCATCTGGAAAGGCTGGAAAATCGGTTACATCGAGGATGATTGGGAAAAACCCCAATCGTACTTCGAGAGGTCGTGAAATGATCAGCTTGGGAGAGGATCAGTGCTGATGCTGTGCGCTCTTTTGGAGCTGGAGATAGCCGTCTGCTCAATTATTGACGACAATGAAGGTCAACAAGTAGAACTTGGACAATTAGCTGAAATTGAACAAAGTGACAAGGAAGATGATTTATAGTTTTTAGATGAAGAGCCAGATTATCAAGAAGAATAAACAAATTGTTCTTTGTTTCACCAGATAAAATGTATCCATATCCCGGTGAAAGGAATGGTAAGCTTCCATTGAAATAATGTATCTGCCTTCCATTAACTTACGCAGCAACATTTCATCCGTCGTTAGCATTTAACGGTTGCAACGCACTACCCATTTCTAAGGGCAGCTTTAATTTTGTGTTTTGAGTTCTGCAGGATCTTAGGCGAACATGGATAGTCCACTATTATATATATAAATGATGCTTATATAGCGCAGTATCCAGACAATTGTCCGCTCAATGCGCTTTACAATGGAAAACCCCAACTCATCCAAAGGCCTCCCGAAAGAGGTGGGTTTTCAGAAGGACTCTGAATGAGCTAAGGTTGTCGCACAATCTCAGTCGCTCGGATAGAGCATTCCAGAGCTGTGGGGCTGCGAGAGAGAAAGCCCGGTCACCGTATGATGGTACAACCGGCTTTGGACTCACCCGCAGCCTGACACACCCCCGCGATCGCAGGCCAAACGAGTGAGACTGCGCGACAAGCCTAGTGTTATGGAGCTTTGACAACACATGTACAATGTAACATGTTTCAACATTGTTCGCAGACGCCAGGTAACCTCCAGGACTGACATAACTGAGTATCCCTTAACGCGCAGGTCGCTTACAAGTTCGGGTCATCAATGTCTATTGTTGAAGCAAAATGGACATCATCGCTATTGTAAAATTTGACAACTTCGCTGGTCTTAGAAAAAAATTTCAAATCAGACCTGGGTCAGACGGCGAGCTATGCAAGAAACTACTGTAGCTGTATCGATTACATCAGAATTAGCTATAACGAATTCGCAAAAAGTTTATCGCGCTTATTTTTGGGACCTGATAAAAAACGTGATTTTGCTATTGTCCATGCCGATTTCCACTCGATGACATTCACTTAGTAAATGTTTTACACAAAACGCACTGTACCAAATATTGGTTTGCAGGTTGAGATATTTTGCACTGACCAAAAGATGAGTGTCGATCTTAATTAAATACAAACCTTCTTTGATTGCAGAACTCTTAGTAAAGATATTTTTCGGACCATTTGTAGCCAATTTTATAGCCACTAAGTTGACCTGGTGTTGGGATTGCTATCATGAGTAGTGTAAAATACCACCGCTTGATAGAATGAGGATCCTTCATCTTAGGGATCTCCTCGTGAAGAGAATATCATATGACTTGGGAACACGTAGAGACCATCTTGCATTGTTTTCTTAGGAGCGTTCAACGTCAACAAATGGTGGAACAGGTCGTACGCACCGACACACCCGTTGGTCTTGTAATCATTTAGCGTTTCCCAAACAATGAGAGGAAACAGAAGAAATAAAACCACAAGGAACATAGAGATACTTTATTCTCGGTTTGAAACGACCAGTTCAGTATGTGGTGTGCCCAGCCCTTTTTCAACAATGAGGCGGTCATAATTTAGTATTGCTATAACGCTCAGGCTATTCTGGAGCATAGGCCGCAGTGTGTAATCTCATATTTTCCTTTTATTGAAGAAATGGTGTCGATTACTAGTGATTGGTCAGAATACCAGAATGATGACCAGCCGGTTACGTCAAATCTGTCAATTCATTGCTGAACCAACCACTCCAGACAGAATTCGCGCTTGAAGACATGCCGCCATTCATGAATGTGGCTATGCAGTATTATAATTATGGATCGGGGCATGGCCAACGGACTGGTCGTTTAAAACCGAGAATAAAGTATGTCACATCTCAGTGAGAAAACTCGTCTAATGGCAAAAGCTAGCTACTTGTCCTTTCCTTCTAAAATATAATGCAATGTTTGCGCAGTAACTATCTTCACCGTCAGAAAGTAAAGGTAAACATTATATATGTGATGACCAGGTTAATCAAGCGGATATTATTTATCCTAATATTGTAATTAAAAACTATTCAAGTGTGGTCTTTGGAACAAAACGATTTGTCAGCTCAAGAAAATATCCGAAACGCAGTAATTCTTCACGTAAGATGCAGTGAAGAAACGACATGCCAAAATTGATATTCAAGTTGGATGCCACCCTAGATTTTTCGAGGACACCCTTTGGCTTCATCGCTGCCAATTATTTCTTTCTTCCGTATAGCATTTGCACGCCACCTCCTCGAGATACACTTGGACAATGTGAATAGAATGTACATAATTTCGGATGAATAATTTTTTTCGAAAGGTGCATCAAAATTGGAATGCCCCAAAAGCAAAACTACAACTCAACATGTGTCAGATACGTTCTATATGCTACTTGCTGGAGTGCCTCGGGGTATTTGGCGCGCAATATAACGCAAAAAAGAGAAATTATGAGCAACTTAGCAACATTTAAACTGACAAATATGGCTGCCGGTAACAAGCCCCTCATACTTGTTATCTTTTGAGATTTCCGATAAGTGTAGGCCTCAGGTTTCCCAACTTTAGGCATGACGTTTGGAGGCATGGGAAAATCTGCCGCGGTGATGATAGCATCACAGCTCACTCATATCCACCAAATTACGTGGCGTGTTTCCAGGGGTTCCCGAGTAACACTGCGCATCTCCCGTTTCACGTTGACGATAGAGTACTTTGGTTAAATGGCTTTGGTCATCGAGAAACGAGATATGACAAACTAAACAGAAGGGGTAAAATGAAAGGGGGCGGGCGGGCTAAAAATGTCCTAGTTCCGAGAATATTGTATACCCCTCTCCACGACACCATCAATATTCCGAACAATCTCCCTCGATCGTTCCTCCACGGCTTCTACCAAACAAGTGATCAGCGATCAATGCTCGCTGCGCAACATCACAAACTGAGCGAGGGGCTTCCAAGTCTCTCAGGCAGCCATGGAAAATAAAATTACTTTTTGCATACAACTATAATCAGAGACTACTTCAAAATGTTCTAATGTAAGTTCAAGCTAAACATAATATTTGTTGCCTTTGCCTCAGCAGGTACTTTCCCCTCTAGCACCTCAACTAGATCTTTCATGGATCGTGCTTTGCGTGACTTAGTCCATAAAATCACCGATATTTTCTATATCGCATTTTAATCTGTTCTGCATGAAAAAAGTACATTGCTGTAGATCCACGGTGTCACGTGATGGTGGTTGACGACACACTTCTAGCAACTGTCTGGGAATGAGCGGACAGTCGTCTTCAGGCTATGGTTTAGAAGGTATCCGTGGTATACATGTACATGGCCACAGATTACCTCCATATATTTTGGATATACAGGTTATATCAAGAAACTATACCTTTTGAAAAATTACCCCCAGTTCCACATTTTATGATTTTTGGAAAACATTTCTGTAGAAAGTTGAAGGTAGATGACTGGTGGATATTTTACCCCAATTTACAGACTGAGGTTTACACGCATGAGTGAGCAGCGGCAAATTGTACAATCCAGGATAAAAGTGGTTTGCGGGAAGTAAAGGTGGGATTAAAATCGAATCAAAGGTCATTGGGGACAATGGGCATCTATCTTATTTTCCACAAAACTTCCAGGTTAGAGCAATAACACTTTAGCCACCGGGTCAATTTCATTTCTTAACCCATGACAACAGTTCCTTCATTTCGAATTTCATTAAGCTTGTTTAAGGGAAATGGGATGAAGGGAAGATACCGAAAGATTAAGCTCGCAACACACCTGACTCCGACTTTCCACGTCCAGTGGAGTTTTTTGGCCGCCAGTGTTTGAACACCAGAAAACTCCCAGGCTGGCCAACGGCGAACTCCACCCAGATGTGCTACCGATTCAGCGGCGAGTGGAGTCGGCGGCGAGGCTAAAGCCAGTCAGCTGGCGGTTTCGGATCACCTGATTTCAAAATGGCAGCCCCCATGAAGGCAAAAGATGCCTCCGATCGCCATGTCTGCGCTGGTGTTCGCTCACCGGGATCCTATTGACGCCAACTTCGGCGGCGAGTGGCGGCGAGCGGCGTTCAGTAGAACTTCTTTGGACGCCAGAGTTGGAGTCAGGTGTACTGCCAGATTAAGTACGGTAGGAAGTATCGCTACTTCCCAGGTTGCACCCATCTTGTTATTTAGGTGTGACTAAGATGTTACAATGGAAGACTTCAGGTGAAGTCAGTTCAAACACTTGGAATCGTGTAATTGTTTGTGACAGCCGCTAATCCATTTCATCAGAGCACCGAGTGCACTTGTCCTGTCCCCAGTGACATTTCCAGGCCTAAACAAGTTGAATCTATTTTTTTAAAGGCAGGAAGTGCAGCCAGGTGTTAAGAAATGAAACCGACATGGTGTCCAAAGTGTAAATGATATAACCTGGTAATTCTGTGGAAAACAAGATGGGTGCCCATTGTCCCCTCCAACAACATTTGAATCGATTTAAATCCCACCGCTATTTCACGCAAACCAGTTTTATCTCGGAGTGTGCAATTTACCCCTGCTCACACATGCGTGAAAACCTGGGTCTGCAAATTTTGACAAATATCTACCAATCCCCTAAATATCAATATCCATAGAACATTTTTCCACAAATCATTAAATGTGAAACTAGGGGGTTAGTTTTCAAAATGTATAGTGTTTTTGGATACACCCAGTAGTAGTGCTTTGGTCATGGGTTCTCTTGAGACTTATTCCTCAATACGTACTGCAATACGGAGGTCATGGGTTTGAGTCTTGAACTTTTGAAAGATTTTGAACTTTTAGATAGATTTCCAAGTAATCACGTATTTTAGGTCTGCCAAAGAGGAGCCACCATATAGTAAGCTGTTGGCGGCCCTCAATATCAGACCAGTATATGCTGTAGTTATAAATGGCGAAAAATTCCCTTTTTAATCGCATTTGCAAACGACAGCCTCCGGCTCAAGGCACGCTTTAAGTACCATTGTAAACAAGGCACCAGCTCCTACTGTTGTAGCTTTTTCTAGCCCGTCGGTGGTGTGTCTGTCGCTGAGGATGGGGTTACTGACTCACTAAAGTCCCTCACTTTCACCGACAGGTAAAACATTGCGGATTCTGATGAGCGCCCGTTGGTTAAGCTCTTGGTTCGGGCTTTTTAATCTCTGTCATTTTACCGTCTGTACATTTTGTAACCATTGTATTTTCATTTCGATGTTACCTTTTAGGAGGTTAACAAATAATATTATTATTATTACCACATGTAACCACAGTCCTAGGATGACCAGGGACCGTGACGTTAGTTACGTTTTTTACGCAAAGTCTAGTAAGCCGTAATTGGTCACAAGGTACAAGTGGAATCCAATCCGCATTAATGTTACGAAAATGGCGCCACATAAGTTGGGTTTTTTAAAGTCAAAGATCCCTACGTTCCAAAGTACGCGGATGCATATAAGTATACGTAAAATTTCGCTATAAGTTGCGGATCTCAAACCCTCTACTGTCTCAAGCGCTTAACATAACTTGACAGCTCGACTTACTAGCGATATGGAGATCAGGGACTTATCACGGATCTTTAACATATACGGATAGAAATGTACTCAAAATTAGAACTCTTTCTACAGAGTTTTATCCGAATACGTGTTAGGATTCTTCATAGGTCGCTGTTCTCAACCTCCATATCCAGCGCTTCACATATAACTCGAGCACTCGACTTAATAGAGAGTTTGAGATCCGCAACTTATAACAAAACTTATAGGTATATTTATAAACATCCGCTCACGTTGGAACGTGTAGAAAAATGACTTGAGAAAATTCCAACTGATGTGATGACGTATTCGTACAATAATGTAACTGAATGCGGTTTCAATTCCACCAGTGCCTTGTGACCAATTACAGCTCGCCTTAAAAAAGTGCGATACTTTGGTTAACAATAACGGTGTTTACCCTGTGTTAACTCCAACCATTTTTTTTTCTTGCTGAGGTTAACACTAACACTAACACTACCGTTGACACTAGTGTTAACTCAGACATTTGACCTCACCCATTGTCTTTCGATGTCATTCAATGTAATAAAACTCAATCTGGATGGACAATGAGTTGGCGACACAAGTTGTCCGACGGAGATGACGCAATCAATTGCCACTCGCTCACCTAACAATCAAAATTATCAGCTAAACACACCAAATTTCAGTTTTGGTAAGACCGAGAATGTAAAGATCTATATGACAACGGAATCCATTTTGAAGCTGCCTTGTTATCTTATATCAAGCGCTCGAGATATCAAGAGCGCTCGAGTTATAATTTGGGTGATCGAGTTATAAGTCAGTCGCTCGAGTTATAAAAAAATAATTCAAAAATTCAGAAAAAACATTATGATGGCCTTTTCAAACCACCGTAGAAGTAGTTTTTCGGGTTACTCCTTATCGACAAAGGAATAGCCTTCCCTTGCCTATGAGAAATCTATGTGGATCAGAAGATCGAGCATTTTCGTATTAACCAGACTGAGTGATTTGGTCCGTTCTCCAAATGACTCAGCTTGGCGGGGGGGGGGGGGTCATCTAAAAATAGCCTGCGCAGCACTGAGTCACCTCGAACGACAGTCATTAAATTGAATAAAGTTGGTATTTGAACTTTTGATGCCCCCCAGGCGTCAGTAAAATCGTATTCAATAGCATACGTAAAGAAGGGAGGTAAGTTTTCGCAGTTCTATGTTTTCAAAGCATTTCTGGACATTTTGACCAAAAATATACTGACTAATTGGATATTGCGAAATTGAACTTGCGTTTTTATTTTTGGCATAGCACAAAAATTATCAATGCAAGATGCATGAAGTTTTAAGCACAAACAATTAGTATCGACATCGCAGTGTGTGCTGAATTTTACTAACTAACTTACAGACGCGTAACTCTAAACATTCATTTAGCTAATTTAGGACTAAACCCATCACAGGTCATGTTTAACTAAGGCTCTTGATAACCCAATCATTTTCTTGGCACGAATGGTATAGAGTGCATATATGATTACGACATACGACTGTATTTCAGATTATCGTAAAAAAACCCCACAGATTATCTTGTAATCAGATGATAAACCAAAAGCATTCCTAAAGAGCCCTTCAATGTAAACTTCCCAATTGTTAGGTCATTGTTAACCCATTGGGTTTACTGATCTAAATGGCAAATCACGCCCTGAGTTTATGCATGATTTGTTGAAAAGTCGTGATTTTTCTTCATTTCCTGTACTAACACAACATCTGATCAAAATCACTTCGGTCAACTTATATATTTAACCCTCCTTGCAAGTGACACTGAAACTGATTCGTCAATTCCTCATAATTGCTTTTCTACAATTTTAAGGACTAGTATGAAATGGCTTTGTTTCATCACCTTCTGGATATAGTGGATTTTATTTCTTTTACATTCATCTAGAGTTGGTCCTGTACCCATCCATATCCATGTTTGCTGTCTACGCTCAAGAACTCTGTAGCAACAAATGTCCTTAAAATGATTAGTTAATCAAGATATTTAGCTAAACACTCTCTTAGAACAGTGACTGTGGCCACCTGACTCATACCTTACAAAAGTAAAGGCTCAGTACTAACGGATACTGCATGACTTAAAGATGACAATGAGAACGGATATAAATTGGAAGATATCGGGTACGAATCTCTGCACGCATATTCGTGATATGCTTTCTCCATTGCCTCATCACTGTTAGGAACATCAAATTGTTACTGTGTTGAGATTCATATATCAAAAGCAGTACACCAGGAGAAAACCTAGTTTGGATAATTTCGTCAATCCTCGTCAATGTGAAACGAAATATCCTTTCTGGGACTCCTATGTTTTGATCAATCATACCCATGACTGCCATCATAATCGACAGAAGGAAAACTTAGCAAACAAGATGGAGTATCCTAACTACAGTAGGCCAGGTACCAAATGCATTAAAATAACTTACTGCTTTGTTTGTTTCCTTTACGTCTGACGGGTGAAAACAGCTATCACAGTGGGTTTTAAACATGGCATGGAGGATCATAAACATTTTTGTCAGTCAGTAATTTTTGATAAAACCATCCAAACCCTATTACTAAAGACGTATTTTAATTCGCATGGCAGTTATTCCTAAACTTCTGTTTGATGCAAGCTTTAGCTTTTGCCATTGGACGGAGATACACAGTCGCGGGACATAGTATTCGACACATTGAATTTAACCTTTTCAATGCAAGTCTGTTCATTTGAAAAGCTTGGGGTGATAAAACTCAGCAAACTTGTACGAAGTAAATATATTTGGAAAGAGGAAGCTATGTTTGAATTTCACACACTTTTGGAGATCTTGCTATCATATCTCCTTACCGGCACACAAGCGGCTCATTTTTGGCACCACAAAAAGCTTTAAGCCCCAAGATTAAAAAAATTTAAGATTAAGAAAACTGATATTAATGATATTACATATTATCGCGAAGTTTCAAGAATAAAGATATGTCTGTTGAAAATTGGCGAGGTTTGAAGTGATTTGTTTAAGTTGATCGGTTATCTGCACTTCACATGATACAATCATGAAATTAATATTAGCCTAGAGGTTGTTTTTATCTGCTCTCCTTAAATACACAAATTCAAAAGTTTTTGAGCCTCGGAGGTATTTTGTGCGAAGCTGCATAAAGCACCGTCGAGTCACTCCGCGCGACGGTGACAACGTCACAACCGACGAATACGTTTGTCCCATGAGTGTACATGTACGGCGCTGCGAGCGATGAAAACATGACAATGCCTAGGTAGCATGACTATGCCTTTTACTAGACTTTACTAAAATTATGCAATGAAAAGGTATGTATTTTACCCTCCCCTTTTCAGAGGTCAATGATCAAATCTCTGCCTTGCATGCAAATAGGACTTTACGGTATATGTACAATGGCCGAAGAAAAGGAAAAAAAAAATTAGTCTATAGAATTCTGCCGAAACACGAAGGAACACTGCAGATCGGGAACATTGCATTTAATAGACGAAGTAACTTGCGGTACTTTTCGGACTATACCACAATACTGACATCTTTGTTCAAAAAAATTGAATAACGGTGAATCATCGCTCGCAGTGCACCACAAAGAGTTAGTTCGGTGGATGCATGATTTGTCCATATAATTAAGGAAATGGACACCATTTCGTGCAATAATCTCACCGAGGGCAAGAGCCATGGATATTGAATATTCAAGATTCAATATCAACTAAAATAAGACGTTAGTGTTTAACTGCCAAAGGAATACCCGCAAATAGAACTCCTGATTGGATTCATACATCGTCTTTGTGAAATTAACCGTCACTTGATAAAAAATATCAGTGTGATGACGCAACACAATTCTCAGCAGACGATTGGTCCAGTCCAACGAGCACCACCAAGAAGAATATTGTGAATAAAGGTTTCTCTAAAATGTTGTCTGAAACTCTTGTCATATCGAAGCCCGTTTTTTACTGTACATTTGATACTGAATAATTGAGTTAGTATCGTCAGAAAAGCTATAGATCTCGTCCCTTACACCTGACGTTGACACTGGTTGCATTGGCAGAAGATGCTGGATTTTTCCTGGGGAACGCGTTACCGTGTACCTATGTTTTTTACTACTGCGGAAGTTATAACACGAACATGAACAAACGGACGTGAGGTCACTAAACTCAGGCTGTTCTTGTACACCAGAAATAACGCTACCGTTTGCTGTGATCACGTCACCCTCCAACCGTACAGCACCTCGAGCCGCCGCTGCGGCTTCTAGTTCCTCCCTTCGTTCATCCTCCGTATTCATCGTTAAAAACCTTAACACTAATAGATTCATGGCGGCCGACACAACAGTCAATCCAAAAAGGATGAAAATTAAACTAAAGGCAACGTACTCTGGCTTCTTCTGCAAGCTTCTATCCTTTTGCAATGCAACGTAATCACCGAAGCCTATTGTAGTTAAAGTTATAAAGCAGTAGTATATAGAATTAATATAAGTCCAGCCCTCGTAAGAAGAAAACGCCGCCGCGCCCGCAGTTAGCACTATTATACACAAATTTGCTCCGACGATTATAAGATTTGTTTGAGATACTTCGGAATTTTTTAACTTTAGGCATTTTTTGGTGTGTTTTAGCACGAAGGTGACGAAGGTGTTGAGTCGTTCTCCAATGCTCTGGAACATGACGATACAGAGCGGAATGCCAAGGAGGGCATAGGCCATGCAGAACATTTTTCCTCCGACTGTCTTCGGCGTGCTGTGTCCGTAACCTGAAATTTGAAAAATAGTTTAGATCATAGGATATAATGAGATGGATTGAAAATATTACTTTTATTACAAAACGAATGGAAAATATAGCATGATATGATCACATACTAGCTAGTAGATGCACAATTAATGAAACGACCAGCGGACATTGTGCTAACCGGTTTAACTGTGGATAAAAGATGTGCACGTATACGTATGTCAAGCAGCCAATGGGTGACCTTTAAAGATCTGTCACCAAGTGATGAATCACATTATATCAAACCAAACGTTATCCCTTAGATCCCTTAGATCAACTGACATAGGGGCAGCGGTAGCGCAGTGGAAGAGAGTCGGCCACATGTTTAAGAGGTCGTGAGTTCGACTCTCAGCCGAGTCACTGCTTGGTTCCTCGACTGGTCGAGTTCAAGTGAGCGCCTTCAGGCAAACACAGAAAAGTGCTGTATAAGAACTCAATATTATTATCATTTATTATAATTTAGTCCGAATCATGCAAGTTCGTATACCGAATACCGTATAGAGCATAGTTATATGTGAACAATGCCTTATGTAGAGAGAAAGGCAAAAAAATCATATAGAAAAATCAGCTGCCGATAAATTAGCCACAATAATGCAAAGCAAAATAGACTAGAGCTTTGGGGGAAAGTCAGTATATTAAACATAATATTCTTTCTAACACAAAGGATGATAAGGGCAAAGAGGCCATTTGTCAGGTGTTTTCAGATAAGTTCAAACAGGTATATAATTTGATATATTATCATAATTATGATGATGAAGATGGTGATTTTGAGCGGTTGATGTTGGGTGTAGATGGCGATGTGTGGAAGAAGTGTTACAGGGGCGTTTGTGTAGAATTAAGGGCATACAATCTCCATTGAGGAGTATTTCGGGGCATGAAGAATCTAAAGAATGGCAAGAGTGATAGTACCTCTGATCTCAAATCAGACAATTTGATTTACGGGGAAGACGGACTTAAAGAACCATTGGCATTATAGTAAGGGCAATATTACCCAGCTGTCGGCTACCCAGTCACCTCATATTCTACATAAGTAGCTTCCATCGACAAATTGCACAAAACAAGGAAAAATTCGAAATCTGACTGAATTATCACGCTTTTCCGATGTTGACTCCGATTTGACCAGAGTTAGCTCTCCACGCATCGACCCATTGAAACTGGAACGATGAACTAGTAAGGCATTCCCTGGAGTAAGGATCTGCTGATATCGATATTTGCGACGTCACGCTGATGTCGCTTGATTACCCCGCAACTGCGACGACAATTTGAAATGACGTTGCGTCTTCATAGCGGGGTGATGTGAACTCGGATCTCGGCGTGCACTCACGTGGCGGGAAAGGTCTTTCGCGCTAGGAACTTTGCGTACTAGAAGTAACGAATAACTTTTTTTCTGCTATCTAAGAGCTGAAACAAAATTGGAAAAGCATCAAACACGTTTAGAAAAATAGTTTACTGATGAACCAGAGAAAAAACAAACATACTGCAATAAAAAGCCGCATATTACTCTAAGGTTTCTTTGTTATCATCCTCAATCATGGTGAACCAGGTATGAAAAGAAGCATCTGATATTTGAAAAACGAAAGTCTTACATAAATTTTCGGTCCGGAAGGGGTCTTCCTCGGGCACTCTCACTAGAAATGTTAACTCTATCTCAAAGCATACATATATATATATATATAATGCAAATGATACCAAATTAAGACCAAAAAGAGCTCAATGGAGAAATATAAGGAGCCGGAAAGAAACATTAAGAGGTGTGAAACCCCTCAGGTAAAATTAAAGTCTGTAAAAACTACTTGGAGAGAAACTGGGTTCAGGGAAACACAATACAAAACAAGTGTACCGCAAAGCGGCAGCATTATACGCCCGTCGCTCCTCACTCCAAAACTAACCACGAGGTATGGCAAAGCGACCGGGGGTAATTCATGGTTGCATGGTGTAGTTGTAAAGCATTTCTATCACATGAGAATGTGGCTTGTACATTATACATTATGCCACTGCATTGATATGACTTGGTGGTGTATTTTTATAATGGAAGACCACCACAAGGGCAGCCATGATTTCAGTTCAGACCCAAAATTGATAAGGCACCTCTCTCGCACCCCAGCCAATCATGCCAAAGAGAATTGAAAGCCAACAGTTGTCTTATTTAGCAGTTATAGGCCGGAATGCATGGGTCAGGATGGCCACCTAAAAACCATATCGGATATCGGTTCGGGCCCAAAATCGACCGGGCACCTCTCCAACCCCTGCCCATCAATCATCAAGCTACCAACTTGCTAAGTGACCATCCCCTTTCAGCAAGCTGCGACCATCATTTATTTTATTAGTTATTGCATTGTTTGTGTTTTCGCATAATGCCCTCTAGTGGCCAAAGCGTAAGTCAGGTCACGCTGGATATCGAACTCAACTTTACCTGTCTCCTGTTCTTACTACCAAAAAATGAGAGTGCTACCTCTAGCGGCTCGAAAGTTATAGACCGGACGCACGACGCACGACGCACGACAGGGCCATACCATAATACGTCCGTCTTGCGACGGGCGTATAAAAAGGTAGAAATAGTCCAAGAGGTGTGACAGATTCTGTCATTTCTTTTCGCCTTGTGCACTATGTCTTTGTGATAAAATGTATTTTAACTATGGACCTAGTGGAAGAAGGAGAACACTGACAATAATGGAAACTTTGACCCAATTAACCTTGTTGATGAGGTCCACATCATCAACAACGCCTACGCTGATGTGCCACCAGACAGAAGAGCGCGTAGAGAATTTTCGGTCCTATTGGAAGAGGGCAAAGTAAATGTGATAGAGCGACAAACCCTGAAGACCACGAGGATGACCATGATGGAAATAATGAAGGAGTACTGATCGTTGACATGCCAGACTTCAGCGATGATGAGGTATAGATCTACCAATAACTGATAATCATGGAGCAATAATTAAACAGTGCCGGAAAAAGTAATTATCCATTGGATCATTAGTCATTACAGCACGCGTACGCGAGGAAGACAAGGCATTGCACAGAAGCCAGTGTGTTAATCAGTTCTTGATTTTTGTTAGCACGGGAAAGTGTAAACATCTATCATCGGATTTTCGTGAAATTTATCCTGACAAAGGCAGCGTACGCATTGCATTAAAGTTGAATTAAAGATGAAGTAGCTA
This sequence comes from Lineus longissimus, assembly GCF_910592395.1. Lineage (NCBI taxonomy): Eukaryota > Metazoa > Nemertea > Pilidiophora > Heteronemertea > Lineidae > Lineus > Lineus longissimus. The sequence goes on from NC_088326.1 coordinate 8,318,380, forward strand.
TGATAGCACTAAACAACTTCGAATAAGCCACACAAAGTCCGGTAGGAACGTTTCTGGTTGAGCGGGTGTATTATTATATCGTCGTCCAGGCTAAACGTGGGAAACACCGGACACGGTCACTTACTAGCGGAAGGTTTCGGACACTCCAGCAGCGGTTGTTTCTTTCAGACATTATGCATAAGGCAACCCCAAAGATTTAAATACTGGCATATTAATCGGGTGCATAACTTCACACCTTGTTTATGAGTGTGTTTGAATTTATGTAATTGGAAATGTTTACCAATTTCTTTCAAATCGCATACCGCAAGGCTGTTTGAACTCCACTCTTGAAACTTTGTGTGAAGGTCATTGAATGACTTCAGGTGTGTGCAAAAAGGCTGGGGTGACAACTAAGTTATAGATAGTTTTAAGAACATTTTCATTGGTTGCTTTGCGTCACCCTGTACCGAGTGACTCGTGGTTGAGGCAACGCTGTCCACAGTGATTCTTTTGGCCCGATGTCTAAACCGTTCCGACATCACATTTTTGGCAATATCTCATTTCAAATTACACAGAAGTGAATACAATATGGTTTCTAGCTGTAGCTGTTTATGAAATTGTAATGGAGTTGCATCATCGGAAATCCAAGATGGCGGCCTCTCTGGCCCCAAGCTCAATTATTGGCAATAACGCAGTACATTTTAAACATCGGCCGATGTGAGACTGAGTTCAAGGCAGGAAGCCCTTTGATAGTGATCATGGGTTGTACCCTTTAACTTACATCGTACATCGTACATACTACGTCTGGGTGAACACTATTATTCCATTGTATGTACTCTACCTCTACAGTCATGAGGCGTACCGCCTCCTTCAGAAATAGCTCCTACCACCTTTTATGTGGAAAGTGCCAGAACCAGTACATGGTATGAGCCAATTTAAAAGATTTGTCTTGAAGCATAGAGGCCTATGACTGATCAGAATAGGGCATTACGGTTATTGCAAACATCTTGCCAGTTAATTGAATATTATTTATTGATTATTATTTATTTTTCTCACTGCACAATACAGCACTGCACTCTGTTGAATGTACTATTATGTACGATTAAATAAATAAATAAAATAAATTAACCATGTCGCGTGGTCGGTTTCAATAGTACGAGTTCGATTTCATAATCATTCCTGGCTTTTTTTCGCTGAGGGCATTCACGTGAATCCCAGGAATTGACACACCCTATTCATACCATGAAACAATCTTTTGTCATCTTGTGTGCAGTCATTAGGGCATATACCCTTCGTGAAAAAAGGCCTTAGTTTTGCATGCACACCTTGTTGAAATCACTGGTAGCTTCTCTGAATGTATAATGGCAGAAGGAGGATTATTAGTCATTACTGCATACCAACGCGAGGAAGTCAAGGCATTGCACAGTAGAAGCCAGTGTGTTAATCAGTTCTTAAATTTTCTTAGGCCCGTCGTAATAGCACGGGAAAGTGTTGACATCTATCCTCGAATTTTCGAGAAAGGCAGCATCAGTATTGTACGCATTGCATTCATTACAGTTGAATATGGCAGAGATTTACGTACCTCAAATGAAGTAGCTAGTGATTTGGGACTGATGTTTTATTGCTTAATCAAAGTTGATTTTGTTAAAGTTTCATTTTTTTTACTTGAGGCCAAGATCATAATAGATTGCGGATCAAACCCATTCATCAGTGTTTTCTTTTGTGAAGGGTTAGGTCACTAGCCGGGCATGACCATACATGCCATAAACGATAACAGGCTTTTGTCCTGGGTCCACCATTCCTTTCAACCCTGAATGGAATACAAGTCGTCTGCTTGCCCATAGTTATGACATCTAATGTATTGCATCATGAAAAATGACACAATACTCCCGGTGAATTTCTATTGCGTACTTTACCAGTCCTGGCTCGTCAGTGTCGTATTTAAATGTAAGGCCAATCATGAAAGGCGGGAGGAGTAATTTCCGTAGGAGGCGGATAGGCCTCATGTCCTTACAATTGAGCTTTTAGAGTATTTATAGCTCGTATAATCAATAATGTACTGTACACCTCTGTTAGGTGTGTGCACTATTTCTGGTTTAGAGGCAGAAGGCCTTGGGAATCCCAGCAGAACAGAGCAATTTGAAGAATACAGCTACTTGCAATGTCCAACGAATGGGGTGTTTGTATTTGGTTGAAGTAGACTAGGAGAAGATCTAAAAGACGCTGCTACACTGACAATGTTGGTGTCGTACCATATACTCTATTCTCCATTAAACGACAGTCCGTTGGCCATTCCCCAATCCACGATTAAAATACTGCATAGCAACATTCATGAATGGAGGCATGTCTTCATGCGCGAAGGGCTGTCTGGATTGGCTAGTTCAGCAATGAATTGACAGATTTAACGTAACCAGTTGGTATTCTGACCAATCACTAGTAATCGACACCATTTCTTCAATAAGCGGCAAAAATAAGATTACACACTGCGGGCCTATGCTCCGGATTGGCCTGAGCGTTATAGCAAGGCTAAATTATGACCGCCTCATTGCTGAAAGGGACTGGACATACCACATGCTGAACTGGTCGTTTAAAACCGAAAATAAAGTATATACGGAATGAAGGTATGAAATACTCTGGTTCCTCACGTAAACCGTCTTTGGGAGCCATATTTAAGAGGCCCGAAGGAATGAATACCTCGCATACCTAATACAAAAGTCAGGCCAAGTGGATTGGACTGATTGGCTCAGATCGTGGCGCAGACCTATGACCAGAGACACCCACCACTTGCAGTCCACTACCATTGGTGGATGGGATTTTAAATGAATTGAATGGGTTGTCTTACCAGACAATCGTGTTTGGGCTTTATTCATGGCGTGACCGAGGCGGAGCAAATGGACAATGCCCATTCGTCACGTGGGCAAGAAAAACCGCCCTGCATATGATGAACCCTATTGAGTACCGAACCCAATGTATGGACACTGTTACTTAGTATTAGTGGAGAGGAAGACGGTATACGTGAGGAATCAGAGTATTTGAGTTTCGGTAATGTCACAATACTGCTGGAAATAAATGATTGTCAGCATGTTATGGTTGTCCCCTGATACGAATAGTCTTGGTAATGGAATTGGAAAAATAATGTTACGATTACTCATGAAGCAACATGGCAGAATTGTTTGCAAGTCAGTCTTGTTCGAGGAATGGACGGCTTTTTACTGCGGTATGTTTGTTCTTCGTCTGGTTCATCAGTGAACAAATTTTCTGAACGTGTATGATGCTTTTCCAATTTTGTTTCAGCTCTTAGATAGCAGCAGAAGAACGCGTTCTTTTTTTTATTACGGACAAGTCCTGGCACGAAACATCTTCCCCGCCACGTGAGTGCACGCCGAGATCCGAGTTCACGACAGCCCGCTATTACGACGCAACGTCATTTCTATTATCGTCGCAGTAGCGGGATAAGATGAGTTTATTGATAAGATGAGTTTATTGTAGTCCTTGTAAACATGGTTACATCGGATGAAGATTTACAATAAACGTGTGCAAGGAGTTAGTGCTACAAATAATAAAAGGAGAGAAATAAAAAAACTAAAATATTCATGGCACACAAAAATTTACCCTACACCCCCAATCTCATGATTGGACTCTCCCGATGCATTCACCAGAAGAGTCTGTACAGGAAACTAGGGGTGAAAAGGTTAAAATAGGTACAAATAAATACCATAACCGAATGATGTCACATAATATCAACTTTAAAGGCTTTCTCCCTTTATAAAATATAATTAGTAGGGCCCTACCGTGGGGATACATTTTGTAGAAAGAATGGGTTAACGAGCATCAAAACATTTGTGGATATAGAGGGCAAGCCTCTGGCAAATCAGTTTATCTTCATTAGAAAGAAGCCAAATAAATTTATTCTCAGATGAGAGGCTAGCAAAGTTTTTGTTATTATCTTGAATGAAAGTGAAGAAATCATTTCGCAGTAAATTATATTTTGGGCATGAGGTTAAAAATGGATCTCATCCTCAACAGACGAATTATCACAGGAACATACTCTTTCCTCCACCTTTAATCTTTTATATCTTCCTCTTTCAATCGCCAAGTCATGGCAGCTTATACGAAATTTACAGAGTGATCTCCTTTGAGGGGTACTGGGTATTAAAAGTAGGTATTTTTCCATACAAAACTGATTTTTGAAAAGCCTGTAAGTTCTCAACTTATTCTTTGCAACTGGATCCTTACAGGAATCGTCCCAAATTGAAGTTTTCCCTTTTTTAAAGAAGGTTTCCCTTAACTCATGTTGAAGGTCAGAGGTTGAGAAATTATTGTAGTCAGTCGTTTTGAGACCAGAATTGTTAATTATAAATTTCATACAAGAGAACCAGGATTGTTTTCCCTTATTGTCTAACTCCTTGCTGGTAACAAGAGCATTGGCGAGTAAGGTATTCTCAGGGATAATCAAGCGCCATCAGCATGTCGCATGGCGTAGGAAAAATCGATATCTACATTAAGTCGTCACAGGGCCGTCCTTTTTGTGCAATTTGTTGATGCAAAATACTTATGTAGAAGAGGAGGTGACTGGGCAGCCGATTGTAATGTAATGATTAGGGGCGGAGCCTCATTCTTTGTATTCGAGGTTTTAGAGTATTTACGCTAATTAGGAGCATGTTGCTTAGAACGAAAAAGCTGATACACTGACTGGGAAGGCGATGTTTTCATGACAGCTGATGGGATCAGAGACATTAGAAACACTCCGAAACCTCGACGCGATCTCATTAAATACCGCAACTCGACCTTTCCGAATAGAACATGATAAACAAAATAATACCGTCCTATATACGGAGTGCAACCACGGCATCCTTCAGCGGTGCAATATATTTCAAAACACTTACCACTCTAAGGAGATGCGGACTACGTTCAACAATACCATACGTACCTGAAAAGACAAAGTAATGAAGGGAATTATGAGAATGGGTACTTCCTGATGAAATGAAACTTGCCATAGTTACACCCATTTTGAAGAAACAGGGTGTTGACATTTCTGATTTAAATGAAATGGCCAGGGCCATTGTGCTCACCTCATGTGGAGGAAAGATGGATAAAGAGCATGGTCTTGTGTCATGTAGTGTTAGGTTTGATGTAGGTCCAAGCAAATAAATTTCCCCAAAATGGCCAATTTACAGTACATTCGACCTCTGTGACCTTGAAAAGTAGGTCAAATCAAAGAAGACCCGGGTGACACATTGAATGGTTGTTAGAATTAGATGTACCTATGATATAAAATTGGTGCCAATCGGGCAAGTCATTACTAGGAATAATGGCATTTTGAAGAATTTAGGATTTGGCCCCCTCCCTGGAGGCCAAACGGCAAATCAGATCGCACCAAACTTCGGTACCTGAGATCACCTGACCAAGGGGTACATGTGTACTTAATTTGTGATCAATAGTCATTGCAGTTAAGAAACGTGCCATAGTTACGGCCTGACGGCCAATTTACGCCATTTGACCTCTGTGACCTTGACAAGAAGGTCAAATTAAAAACCTGTGTGACATATACTGTATGGTGGTTAGATGTACCCATGATATCAAATTGGTGGCAATCGGGCAAGAAGTTAAGGAATAATCACATTTTTAAGGTTTTTGGATTTTGCCCCCTGGTGGTCAAGTGGTGAATCATATTGGACCAAACTTCGGTCCCTGAGATCACCTGACTAAGGGGTAAATGTGTACCAAATTTGGTATCAATAGTCATTGCAGTTTAGAAACGTGCCATCATTACATCCTAACGGCTAATTTACACCATTTGACCTCTGTGACCTTGAAAAGGAGGTCAAATCAAAAACCCGGAGGATATATGATGCACCTTTGCTAGAAGTACCTACCATATTTTTTTCAAAATTTCCCGACTACTATTAAGGGAGATATTGCATATTTTCACTTTTAACGTTTGGCCCCCTGGTGGCCAAACCATGAAACGAATCGGACCGAAACTTGGTCTCCCAGGTGTCATTACATAAGGGTACATGTGTACCAAGTTTCAACTCAATAGCTCTAACAGTTATGAAACGTGCCCTGCTAACGGACGACGGACGACGACGACGACGACGACGACGACGACGACGACGACGACGACGACGACGACGACGGACGACGGACGCCACGGTATGGGATAAGCTCACCTCTGCTAAGAGGTGAGCTAAAAACTATCGGCCTGTGCCCAACTTTAAATAATGTACATGTACTTTTCCAAGTTCCTTGAGCGGGTTGTTGCTTTTCGCTTCCACAAACATCTTGCTGAACATAACCTTTGCACTCCAAACCAACCACTTACAGCCGACAGACCTGTTTTTAATCTGCACCTTGACGGTGTGCCGGATACTGAATTGGCTAACAGATTTGCGGATTACTTTTACCAGAAAATCGTAAAATTTCGAACTGATCTAGATAGAGATGGGCAACCAACAGGTCAAAATGTTATGAAACCCCAATGAACCCACTTATCTCCGAGTTTGAACTAACTACCAGTGAACTTGGCACCATAATCAGGAACACCCCTATAAACATGATAAGAACATCATCTCTTGATCAGATCCCATCGTTACTCAAGGCCCTTTAACCCCCGTATTCTACCTCAGTTAAGTGACATGATCAATGAATCCATGAGAACTGGAGCATTTCCTGATGCGATGAAACTTGCCACAGTCAGGGTCGGTGATGGTTTGTCCGAGACGCACAATTTGCTGCATGGGGTTCCGCAGGGCAGTGTACTTTGGCCGCTTCTTTTTTCATGTTATACTCAGCTATACTAGCGAAGATCCTCTAAATAATGATCACGACCTCGCCTTCCACGTGTTTGCAGATGTCACTCAAAATTGGCAGGCATTCCAGCTGACTCCTACGTCATCATTGCTAAGTGTCATGAACAGAGTGGAGGCTTGTCTCAGTGAGGTCCGCAAGTGGATGAGTGCTAATAAATTGAAACTAAATGACCATGTTTCTACTGCTCATATCACCTTTTCAGGATAACTGTAACTTCACTGGCTTTCAATCCGTGCCAGAACAGAGTTCACATTTTTAACTTTTGCCTTCAGGACAGTGGTGGCCTTGGCTACCTTCGGCAGCCGCTTCTTTGACCCATATGATAACCAGGGCAGGTGCAGCTCCCAGACTCACTCGGTGCAAGTCCAATAAGAAGACTGCCGGAGATAGGGCTTACAGTGTCAGCGCCCCACACAGCTCTGGAACAATCTGCCAGCAGATAATAAGATCGTTCAATACTATGGCAGCATTTTTACAACAATATTTTCAATAGCACTTCTACCACCTTTGAACTACTTACTAATGTTTTAAGATTGTTTTACTGGATCCACTCACCAATAAGATCCAAAGCCCGACAATATCCGATTTCTACTCCCGCCTCGATGGATCGAGCCTCTTCTATGGCTGCGAAAGGCCTACTATTGTGTTCGGCTGTTTAGACACTACCCATCGAGGCGGTGGTACAAATCGGGTAATGTCGGGCTTGGGATCTTATTGGTGAGTTGATCAAGTATTAGATAAATTGGTTTTAAATGTATGTAAAGCGCCGCTGACAATTTAATTTAAAGCGGCACTGCATTAATTATCTTATTATTTTGATGGTATTATCAAACGTTCATCGCAAAGCGTATAATGTGAATACTCACCCCCCCCCCCGGCAATGCCCGATTTGATTACTGTCCTTTAACATGTTTATGTTAACAAGGTTAAAGGTGACCGTTCGCTCGACCTGACGCAAAGCTCACATTTGACGTAAAACTCCGATAATGGAGAGGTTTCGCACCCTGCCGTCTCCAATTCCGAGATTGATTGACAGTTATCTAGTGATACATTCGATTTAGTTCAATTGACATATGTTTTCATATCTGATTTTCCAACATAACTACGACATGGCGCCTGATTCAAAGGTCAAAACGGGGACTTGTGGGACGTCAGACTTGGGGGGGGGGGAGATTGTTACATAACTACTAAGCATGGGAACGAGATTCAAGGGGAGCATAAGTTATTCCCTATCAGGGATCTAGCACAAGCGATAAACTACGAACCTATTATCATTTACACATCAAAACCAGCTTTTTGATAAGTTCTTGCTGACGTAGTTAAGTTCCCATCATGCCAATTCACCGCCGAAAATAAAATTCCGGGTGAGTTTTTGTATCATTTTGAAGAGCACATTCAATATTTCCCACTGTAAGATTACTTCTGAGAAAAAGACGTTGAAAATAGCTGGATTAAATATTGCTTGTGTATCCAGACATGTTTTTTCACTGCCATATTTAATTCAGTGACTGCGTTACGGAGTCCACAGAACATCAGTTCAGGAAACGACTACGCTATCTAAATCGATTACATGTAGGATTTTCTAATTTATGCACATGTTTTGTACAAGAATCTATAATCTACAACTTCGCAACCCCATTCACTGTATATCAGCCAAGTCAACATCAACTGATTCGCTATGGGGCACGGCAACCACTTCTTTTATCGTTTTTATTCCTCTCACATTAGTGCACAGACAGGGTAACGTCGAATATTAGAGAGGATAAGAGATCGTTCCGCTAACACTAACGATAACGATAACACTATTTTTAACGTTGTATCAAATAACGTATTTCAGGTAAAGAAAATTTACGCTATTTCACAGCTAACGTTGATTTTTTCCAATTGTAATTACGTCAAACAAAACCGTCAAAAAGGGACCTTCTTCACGGTGGATAACCGTAGCGGTTTAGCGACCACTATGTACGTTTCAGCAAACTTTCGTTTTGCCATGATTTTCCCGGCAGCACATAAGTTCCTGTTGTTTAATCCGGTTCTGCTTTTTATGCATACATCATCGGTCGTTGTAGTTCACATCAGTATGCCCATGCGGATGTAACTTCGAGAAACGGAGCTAATATTCACGTTGAAAGGTGAACATTTTATGACGTTCAAAGACATCATTTTATACCGAAGCCTCTCGAATTGACGCCATTCTTGCAGGCCTATCTTGTACTGCAATCTCAACTGTAAAGCTGACGGAGTAGAAAGTAATATGCATTTCGCATTGCGGAGATACACCGCAAAATATCTTGACTTTATGATAGTGTACGGTGTTTAGCGATACTACTGTACACTGGTGTAGCAATATAACACACTGAAAGTGTACGGGTTGTATGGTCTAACGATTAAAAATAATTTATCGCATTTCACTCGAAATATGGATCAGAAGTCATAATTCCCAATCTAAGACGTAACTTTACTACCAGTAGTCGATTGTTTTTGCCTTCGAGGCGCAGGAATTGCCTTCAATTAGCCAAACAATTTACTCTATTTCAGGAGCAACGTTTGTGAGAAAACGTCGACGAAACGCACGGTCGTCGACCAGTATCTCATACACCATCCCGGACAGTGCACTTTATGCTTCCAAGTCTTGTCGCACACAGCACAATCGTAAATGTTCTCGCCAGTGCTATCTTTGAGGTGTCTTGTGCTGACTGAGCGTCCATTTTACAAACACGTCGCACACCAGTGCTTCAAACCATACGAGCTTATTACGAACCGTTGCTGGGAGAAAAACTTGTTTGTTGAAAGTTTAAGTAAAATTCTATCATTCAAATTGTTGTTTGATTATACCCTTTTCTTTTATTTTATATGAACCTTTATGATTATTCATAGGATGTTCATGGAGACGAGAAGACCTGGGACCACCATGCAGGTACCGTGCCATGGAGTGCTATGGAGTGCTGCAGTATACGTCGGAAACTGAATTTCTACGTACAGATTGCCTTTGTTAAACCGTACAAGGTGAAGTCGCTGAACCGTACTCGAGGGTTCGCTAAACATGTACGGTCATTGCAGAAATCCGTCAAAATCATGGGAAAAAAATTTGAAAAGGGCAGATTTTCGAATGAAAAACCACGGAACACATACCCAGAGATTGACGCCATAGCTTCGAAGGGAATATAACGGCCTACCGTTGACCAGACAGCGATTACATGGTAACCTACTAAACTTGTTTAGAATTGTAATTAAATAGCCATATAAACGACACGACAAAAATCATCGCGTTATGATCTGAAAGATAGTAAATTGTACCACAAGAGCCCAGACCGCTACATCGCAAAAATTTATTCATCTCTTCCATATTTTATTTCATATACTGATTTCCAACTCACGTCGTCTGCTAGAGTGCATAATGAGCAGTTCGCTGAACCGTTCATTTGGTCACTAACCGCTACGGTTATCCACCGTGTTCTTTGCGATCATACAATGCGGATTGGAGACAATTGCAATCAGTTTGATATACCAGTTCCGGATCACAACAAACTTGGCAGAAACATGTGATGTCCTTTCACCATGTTCACCTTCAATTTTACCAACCACAAAAGAGTATGACAGATCTATTGTCGTTGAGAGATTCTTCACAATTTCAGGCCAAAGCCATTTATGTTTATTTTTCTCCTTGTGCAAAAGGCTTCATCGCGAGTACCTTGCGCAGCAGTAAATATTCCTGGACGAGAAGCGCAATCGTTTGCCTGCCATTTTAATAATGTCCTACATTGGAAAGACAATTAAATTCAACTCAAACAGTACTCTGATAAAATGTGTTGCAATGGCCGTGGTGGAGCTGATTTCACGCACACCAACATCTGAACAGTGGCCGACCTGACTGACGAACTTCTTCATTTCATTGATGGAGGAGCGGTACGCAAGCCGAATCAGCGTCAGAAAAAAGAGCGGTGTGCGCGGTATATCGACACTAATCCGCGGACCAGCATGACATGTGGTAATAGGGCTGACAAGACTCCGTAATGATGTCATCGCTCAAAGACATCAATTAATGTTACCAAGTTGGTTTTGAGGCAATGTTAAAACGAAATTGTGATAAGAAATACGTAAGTGGACCTATCCCCGCAACTACAGGTGATACCAGCCACCTCTGCGTGTCGTCAAAGTATATGTCTGGATGAAGATCATTTTGGGACGAAATTTTCGGTCGCGGCTTGGCGAATTGCGTATCAACGCTATCAGAGTCAAGGTCATACGACACAATAAGCGTTTGCGTTAGTGTTAGTGTTAGCAGAGCGATCTCTTATCCTCTCTATTGGGTGCGATTTATTGTCCATTGCCTCCAAACAAACTTCAACATAAATATCATTCTATGATGTACATGACTAGCATAGCACGCCCATAATATTGACACCATCCGTTTAGGTACTTGGGACAGACTGCATGTGTCCACGTTTAATCAGTCCAAACATCACAAGATGAGAAGGTGCACGAAACAATACGCCGCTGAATACAACACAACGCGACTTGCTACATTCCCCACCAGTTGCCATAGCATCCTCCTGCAGGTCCCGGGTAATTTCTCTATCTTTAAGATGTCAAGTAACCGATCGTGCCCAGGGTCCATATATCGCGAGTGATGGAAGAAATTAAGACTCATTCTCTAACTAACTGTCTCATCTCTGTGAATCCCGATTTTACCGATAGTTATTATACACGAGCGCAGCGCGGAATTGAGATGTAGGGGAAGTTGGAAGATGGATACTTGTTGAATGATATATGTAATTGACTGACAATATAGAATATAAATGACATTTTTTTCTCATTGAAGACATGCATGTACTACAGGTGGGAGGTGGTTTGTTGTTATTGAGCCTATGCTGACCAAAGATGATTTATCGAAGTTGAAGGTAAATAGAACAAATGTGGTGCTGAACATGAGGTAAACTGAATAAAATGAAAAGGCCTGGAGCCATTGTGCTCACCGTTTTATCTAGTCTGGCCCTTTGAAAAGTGGGTCCAAGTCAAACCCATGGTTAGATGTCTCCATGATGTCAGATTGGTGGCAAATCGACACGTTGTTGATCAAAAATCGCCTTTTAAAATTTTTAGATTTGGCCCCCTGGTGGCCAAGCTGTGAATCAGTTCTAACCGAACTTTATGGTACCGTACATGTTTACCAAATGCGAGATCATTTGTCACTGCAGTTAAGACTAACGACCAATTTACGCCATTTGACCTCTGTGACTTTGAAAGGCAGGTCAATCAGAATCGGTATAACATGTGACGTATCCTTGCTTGGAGTACCTACAATAACATATTATCCAAAATAAGTTACTAATAATCAATATATTGCACTCTTTACCTTTTCAGTTTTGGCATCCTGGTGGCCAAGTCCAGAATCAGATTTATCTCAAACTTGTCAAGGCTGCAATCGTGATTCTGATAGGTATTGACACACATACTTGATAAGAAAATTGGATTCAACAATATTTGCTCATTGATTCAGGGAGGAGAAGTATCGTGGATAATCGTTCTTGGTGTAAAAATGATACCATACAACTTTAATTCAGGCTAGTAGTTTTAGTTACAGAGCCGATTTTGTGCTGTAAAAGTTTCCTGAACTCGCGCTGAAAAGAACTGAATAGGAAAAATTAGATGGCAAGCTTTATTTTGTACCCAATTCTGCAACATTGAAACACAGAAAAGTCCAATATTTGACAGATTGGTCAGGTTAACTATCGGCCACATCTTTTCTATGTTGACCTATAATAGCGCTTTTAAGTTTTGGGATTTGTAGAACTATCACATTTTGCTACATTATTATTCACCTGCGGTGTGAGCAGAGTAAACATGAAGGCATATGGAATCCAATAGCAGTTCCTCTGTTTAAACACTTCACCTAAAATTACGGCGAAACGAGAAAGACTATTATCTACTCATCAGCACTGAATATTTGCACTGAACACGAAATAACATAATCATCTTAACTTCATCAACATGCAACGAGGCAGAAATCAATATGCAGCATTGTATAGTAAAGTTACGCAAATTGTAAACAATAGTATCGGGTTGTTAAAAACTGTCTGTCTTTTAAAATTGTGTATCTGAGAGACGGACGCACAGAAAGTATCTCAAATGTGTGGACATCTGGGTTGAACTACAACAAATATCGCGCAAAAATTTCATTACGTTGGCTATCGTATGTTTTGTATTGCAATTAATTTCGTAATGCGTGTCAAAATTCACGGTTTTATCAAAAACTTCGTCATAAGCAGGCATGCAATATCAGTAACTTTATCAACACACAGTTTTTACCTTGACTTAATACTTTTTATGGCAACTGTTCAATCGGACGTTAATTGTGACATACATGGCGGTTATGACCCAATATCATTGCTAACATCTGATTAGTTCTAATGACGTCATCATTTCCAACTATCCAATAAGAACGGTATTGATAATTAGTACTAAAAAGGCCTCCAGCATTGCCAGTTAATGCAAAAGTATATTTTTACGAAAAGTAGTGACATCACGCTATGTTGTTTATGGTCTAGTTATTACATTTATTACAAACGTAATAACAACAAACAGGAGAGAAAATTAAGCCATTTTCCAAGTTAAAAGACCATTGGTATTATCAAGGGCAATATTACCAAGTTGTCGGCTGCATAGTCACCTCCTATTCTACATAAGTAGTTTACATCAACAAATTGCACAAAAAAGAAAAATTCAAAATCTGACTAAGTTATCACGCTATTCCGATGTTGACTCCGATTTTTAACCGAGTTAGCCCTCTATGAGCCATGGATCTACGCTGTGACGTCTTGTTGTAGATACCGATTTTTCATTCTTGCTTAGGGAATCGGGAGAGCCCCAAACAACAACCTCAGTGGCGGATGACGTTGGTTGTTATTGTTTGAACACATAAAAATTGCGTACTGCGTACCTTCTTTATTTTTTCCTAGCGTGGCTTCGAACAACAAGAAAAATGGGAGAGACAATGCTTAATTTGCAACGCAATATTCCGAAGTATAGTTTGCTGATGAAACAGGAGAAAAAATAAACCTATTGAAATAAAAGGCAGCCAATTCCATTAAAGGGTAATTAGTATTATTACGGGCAATATTACCAAGCTGTCGGCTCCCAAGTCATCTCCTATTCTACATTTAAGTACAAATGTAGTTTCAACAACAAATTGCACAAAAAAGGAAAAATTCAAAATCTGACTGAATTATCACGCTTTGCCGATGTTGACTCCGATTTGACCTAAGTTAAGGCGGATTCATACTCTGGACGCCGGCAATGTCGTGTTGATTCATACTCAAGCGTGCGACCGCGTGGCAGAAACATATTATCGCGAGAGAATTCACAGTCTCGCGATAAGACGCCGACAAAATCGTGCGACCGGGTCGGCGTCGAACGCAGCGTCGTGCGTCAGTCGCCGGCGATGGTAGTGCGTCGGAGTATGAACTAGGCTTGAGCTCTCCATGCGTCGATCTTTCCATGTGGAACGATGCACTAGTAAGGCGCTTCCGGGAGTCATGGGCAACCCTCGATTTTTCCGACGTCACGCTGATGGCACTTGACTAGGTCTAACTAGCAAGTGGTGAACAGGTCGTGATTGTACCCCCCCCCCCAAAAAAAAACAAAATCTTCAATCTCTGGTGATCACATTGGATACAGATAAGCCTCCTTATTGCTACTTGTTCAAATGTAAATTTCCGGGATATTTTGTGAAAGGGTAGCTCTGACGATTTTTTTAGGAAAATTAAAGCTTCTTCTGTGCACTTACGCGGTGAGCAGGCCCCACATGCTATTTATAACTCAACGGGATGTTGACATAGAGAGACTGAGACAAGACCACTAATGAATATTCATAGGTTGGAGGGTCGAGGCCTATCAATTAGACGAGTGCATGTTTTTAACTCTCAAGTACATATTTGGAGAGGTATTGAAAAAATATTTGTTGTGGCAAGTCTACAGATATAAAGAAATTATTTGATGAAAAAATTAATATCGAATTTTGCTAATTGGGTAATAGGGGGCGTGTTTTGAGTTTTTTCTGCCAGTTGGCTGAAAAGAGTGGAAATATCAAAGTCTGTCTAATTTGTCGATTATCAAAAAATTTCCGTGGTCAATCACCATTTTATTTTTCACCATTTACTTGCCCGACTGTCCGGAATAACATAATCTAAATTTCAGATTCACAACACCACGCGTTCTTTGATGCGTCGCGGTCAAACATTGACAATTTAACTGCTAAAAGGCTTAAAAAATCAATTGTGGTCTTGTCTCGACTGTGAGCTTGCAAATGGTCTCAAGATAAAATTTCGAGGGCAAAAAACTCACAAAAAGCCGCAACGACACCCTATATCTATATACAATTGTCATTTGGCTTTCTCAAGGTGATGAGTAGATCTGTATGAATTTTTGTTTTCACCATCCTTGTTAATCTTGAAGTTATAAGGCATAAAGGTGAAATTCTTAAACTTTGCGTTGGCATACAGGGTGTCTCATGCATTGTGCTACATCAGTCTATAATGGATGACTGTATGTCGAAACAACATTGAAACTTGGCCAGATGTGTTCTACAAGTGACAAGCTATTCATAAATGAATAGGTTTGTGTGAGAGTGAGATACTGTCAGGTCTACAGCCACTGGAACAGGGGTATACATGAACGTCATTTTAAGAGGCAGGTAGGCCTGGCCACCGCACTGGCTAGTGAGACCTTTAGCCCGCTACTGCGACGATAATGGAGTGACGTTGCGAAGTAATAGCGGGCTGTCGTGAACTCAAATCTCGGCCTGCACTCACGTGGCGGGAAAGGTGTTTCGCGCCAGGACTTGTACGTACTAAATAAAAATAACGCATAAAGCGTTTTTCTACTGCTATCTAAGAGCTGAAACAAAATTGAAAAAGCATCAAACACGTTCAGAAAAATAGTTTACTGAACCAGATGAAGAACAAACATACAGCAGGAAAACGCCGCCCATTCCTTTATAAGGTAGCTGGGATTTTGGGTGAGTTCGTGATCAATCTCAAAACAAGATTTCAGACTGAACAAATCCTGCTCATGAAAACTTAATGAAGCTTATAATTATTGCTTTAGAAATGTGGTGACAAACCGATCATTATTGAAGGAGTAATGAGAGAATTTGAGTTCTCATCATATCATCTATCATCCTTGTGGCTGAGCTCGCTACAAAGCTATTATTGAAGACTTGTCCGGGAAACGATTTGTTGTGGCTAAAGCGATAAAGCTCTTTATCTCACGAACTTAGCAATATATCAAAATTCAGCCTTCGATAAAAGTTGATGGAAATCAACTGATTCATCTATCCAAAAAAATTGCATGACGGTAGCATTTTTAAATTGTAAGCCAGCTGCGAGCTGGCGAGGTAAAACAGAATGCAGCTTATTATTATGCAAATAAGTTACTTAACAGAAAAAATAAATGAACCTGAACAGCGTCAACGTAATATCTTTTATCCTTGAAAGTTGCCGTTCTCTCCGCCAGTACGGTTACGGAGAAGTTGTTCGGAAGCGATTTTTCGCCATCTTTAATAATACCTAAAATAATAGAGCTCATTTTATCGACAATAGAGCAAAATATCAAAATTTTGCCTGATATAAAAGTTGTTGAAATCATCGCATTCTCATTCCCTGAAAAGAGGTTTAGCTGGTGTAACATCGTCATGGTCTCATAGTTCAGAGCTAGGAACCATGTTTAAAGCACACTTTGGCAAGATGATGATAGAGGGCATTCAAATCCACATTAGACTAACCTATAATTGCGCCAAATAAACGGTTTCGAAGCGTAAACTGTCAATAATCTATTAACAGTTTATTAACAAAGTGACGATCGCTCAGCAGATATGTCTCATAGCTTTGATTAGCGTATTTATCAGGCTACGATTATTAAAATATTTCTTACAACTCGGCCAGCGGCATGGCGGAGGGATATTGGAGGGGGGGGGGGGTTATTACCCGGACGTATAGATTTTAACTCCATTTTTCGAGTAATGCGTAACATCAGCAGGCGCTGTACGTTATTCAAAATTGACCTAATCAGATTCAAGGTTTCACCACCAGGGGGTGTTTGCTGAAATAAATGTAACGTTGCAATCGAAAACAAGTCACTAATAAGCGAGATATTTTTACAGATTTTTCATTTGGCCTTCTGGTGGCCAAGTCGAGAATCAGATCAGATCGAAATTCGGTGTCCGAGTTTACATGACGTAGAGAATCATGTGTACCAAATTTCAAGCTCATAGCTTTAGCGGTTAAAAAACGTCCCATAGTGACACTCAAACGTGAGAAATCAAATTAAAAACCCGTACAATATGTGATGTATCTTTACTGGGAGAACCTACCATTTTATCGAAAACGAGTCACGCATAAGAGAGATACCACACTTTTTAGGTTTCCACTTCTGGCCCCCTGGTCGCCAAGTCAAAAATCAGATCGGACCAAAATTCATGGTCACCTGACCTGGGGAGTCCTGTGTACAAAGTTTCAAGTTCATAGCCCTAGCAGTTAAGAAACGGGCCACTGTTTTTGAAACAGGATACAGACGACGACGACGCCGACGACGACGACGACGGACGACGGACACTGCGCTGTTGTATAGACTCCCCTACGGTGAGCCAAAAAGAGCCGCAGTCGTGTCGAGATTAGCCACACGTGTTTTTCAGACTATATTGCATCGTGGATAGTTGGCACCTACCGCGAGACTCAATGAACTGACGGAATGAACGCAGTAAGAGTGAACGTGACAAAATCATGCTAAGGTTTTCCAATTTGAAAGAGTAGTTGCCGGAGATATTGTCGGACCAACGCTTATGATGATGATATAGAGCAAATCATAAATCTGTGTTTTGCAGTACCATTTATCACAGCATGGGTAAGTTATTGATATGAACCTCTTCAGCAAAGACAATAGATACTTATTGCCTTCGCACAATTTTGAGTATGGCACTTTTAGTATTGGACTTTATGAAAAATCCATGAAAAATACATGATGAAAATTACAAATATAACAAACTCAAAACGAATTAATAAATTCTCAAAAAATGTGCAGATACTACAGCATAGAGAGTACATCAACTATCTGCATTTTGTAGCTCGGGGGTCTTCGATTTGTAGTTGGTTCTGCGTTTTGTAGCTCGGGATCTTCGTTTTATAGTTGGGTCTGCGTTATGTAGCTCGGGGGGTCTTCGTTTTGTAGATGGGTCTGCGTTTTGTAGCTCGGGGGTCTTCGTTTTGTAGTTGGGTCTGCGTTTTGTAGCTCGGGGGTCTTCGTTTTGTTCAGGTACATGGGTCTGCGTTTTGTAGAGGTCTGCGGTCTTCGATCTTCGGATTGTATACACCCAATCCAGAAAAATCTTTGCGATAGGATGATCAATGACACTGCACAATTGCAATCTTGTACAACAATTTTTATAGTAAAACAAAGACGGTTTTAATAACCACTCACCATCCCAAGATTCTGCCTAATGATACTGAGGAACTTTGTCGAACTTTTCAAAACAACATTTTTATGTTCGATTGGAACCATTCATTTGTATAAAATGTTTAGTTCCTCGACAATTTAAGCCCTCAATTATCAATTCACTCCCAGGTCCTGGATAACTCACCTGAGAACCATGGCATCACCTCCCACTGATCTTTCCTTGGTATATTTAGTTTAGTTTAAAAATGTTCTAGGGAGAAAAAAATACGGGACAGTTCTTTCACTTAAGAGAGAAGAAATCATATTTTAGAAAACTCCCGAAGATGTCCTCTTGGGACGATTGTCCTATCCTATATTGTGTGTTGACGAACTAAGATACCAGCTATTGTTCTATAGAGACCCAAGTTGGCTACGCATTCCTCTCCGATATGTGGCGCACTTTCATTTTATTGTTGTACAGAAACGAAGAGTAGTATTCCACTAGTGTTGGCTTCTCCCATGGAATAGTGTACCGATTTCCGCAACTATCGGTCTAAATATTTTATTCCAGGTGAACAAACTGTATCCAGTCTCCATGGTAACCGTATGGCCTCCCGTGCCCTGACGTCAGCTTGTTGCGAAGAGACACAACCTTACAAATCGGGTCGGTTCAATACCGGCATCTGACTCGGGCACTGGCTCAAGTACCATCTTTACTGGGATATGTACAAGAAATGCAGTCAGTGCAATGGTGGGTAGTGAATATAGATAGTCTTTGCATCTTTAAGTGATACCATTAGGTTACCCAGTCGTAATGTAATCAATGGGTCGAGCTATAGACAAACAACAGTCTGAACAAAAAATCAGGAGCTCTCTACAAGGAATAGTTGTGATGGTAAAGATTGCAAATGTGAGGATCCTGGGCCATGTTTCATCCTTCAACGTGTTCAAAGAGAATATTTAAAGACTGTCCCGAGTCCTGGTAATCAAACTCATTTTTAAAGGACCAATTGCACTGTAGGACATTTTTACTGACCCGTCGCGATCGGCTGCCCAGTCACCCTCCACTCAACACTGACAGTAGCAGTACCCGATTGATAAATAACACATAAAATGGAATAAACATTTTTTCAAATGACTGAATTATTACGCTGTAGTATTATTAGTTGTAGTATATAGAATCATTTTTGAGTAGTACAAGCTATGTTGAAAGCTAATTCAAGAAAAAATTTCAAAAACTGAAATGTCCAAAATGCATTAAAACGTTGACCGGAGGTTCCCAGGTGAGACCCGTCGATAAGGTGTTGTGTAGCATCTGTACATGTTTATTTTATAGCTGTTATTTTTCTGGACAGATAAATATAAACATTAATTCGATTAGTTGGGACATGGATAGAAGAGGCTTAGGGCAGAACGGCAGCAGGGTGGTGGGCCAATTGATCAATTTGCGTCGCCGAGAAACCCTCAAGCAATGATTTTGATACTTTATCTGGCATTTCCTTTATTTGGCATTCGACTCAAGTTACTTACGCCCATGACAATTTTTTAAATGAAAGTAACACGCTGTTGGGAAATGTAGATTAAGAAATGCATGAATTTTCATTAGAATTGGGTAGGTGCCTTTGGAGTTGCAGGCCTCTGCATTTTGGTCTTCACGAGAGTATTGTTGTGACACGGACATTTCTCACACGTCTCAAGATTCAAGGCCGTGTAAAGTACAGTGGAACCTCCCTTTGCGGACACCTCTCTATTAGGGACACCCTCTCTATTAAGGACACTAGTTTCGGTCCCAAATTGGTTGTTTCCGTTCAATTTGACCTCTCGTATCAGGACACCTCTCTATTAAGGACGGCACTTGTCAGTCCCGAGGGTGTCCTTAATAGAGAGGTTCTACTGTATATAAAAGCCACCGTGCCTGAATTTACACAGGATATTTATAATAGGTGATCCTAGATGAATACAAATTTTAGATACTTTCTGTGCGTCGTTTTTTCAGATATACAGGTTTAAAAGACAGGAAGTTTTTTCCCCCGAATAACCTGATATGTCATGGTTTGATTAAATTATTTGTAAAATACTGGGAAATACACTGGTAGCACCAACAATGGCGCAATCAATCATAGCGGCGCGTTTTGCCCAGAGAAAGGCGCGTTACCTCCAGCGTGTTTTGTCGCGTTCACAAACGCGTAAGAAATTTTCCATTTCATTTCAATGCTCAGTGAGTGCATTCACTAGGGGGTGCTTTCAAAGGGGTATAGTACTTTTCGGTAAAACGAGTGACATTCGCCAATTTTACCTTGCTTTCAGTACAAAATCTCATGAATAATGAACATTACATGAAATGAATAGGTTAATAATGTGCTTTCTCATTAAAAAGTCCCTGAGAAAGTAAGGTAAGAATTTAGATGGCAATTCCCAAGAAAGGGGAATCATTTAAGAATATTGGTACAAGCAGTCACTTCTTAGAGATACACGGGAAACCACCTATCAAAACAAAAAAACCGCCGAAGGGACTATATAGCAGGTTCCCAACCAGAGGGTTTGGGGGGTTTCTCCCAAACCTACAGGTGCTGTACGCTTCCAATGGCATGGCACTGAAAATATTACTTTGAAGCATGAGTTGAGTTAGACAGTCGACTATAATCAAATATACTAGTAGACAAAAGTGTGAAATCCAAGAAATGTAGTCACCAATTTCAAAGCCTAGAAAATTGTGCGGCAAATTATGCATTCGTTAAGACGCTATGGATTCAAAACAGATACAGTGCGGTAATGGCCACACACCGCTAATAAAGTAATAAGTGCTTTCGCTCAAATAACACTATTTTTTCCACTTAAATCGGTACCATCTACATGCTGATGAATTTTTCCGAGCCGTACCTAGACGGGAACGCTTTCACAGCCAAATAGACATAGGCCTATCCTAGCCTGTCAAATCATGAAATTTTCGTTGTGCGTAATGCATGATAATTTCAGGGTGGGGGGGAGCATTTTCACTACGATGGGTTAATTTGAGCCCAAAAACCACATAAGTAAGCCAATTGGACTGAAACTTTGTCCATTTTCTTCATTTTAAACACCCTATAATTCACAATTCAAGAATAACTTTATCTTGAATGAAAATTAACACTAATTGATAAGCGCGCAGCAGAAAAGCCGGAGGCTTTTCCGGCTCTTCTGCAAAGCGCATTGTAGTTTACGCGTACGTATCCCATATAAACAATAACCCATCTCATATCCATGAATTCGATTCAGATGACGCCGATTTGACTTGAAATGGCCGCCAAAAGAGAATAACGCGCGAATGAAGGGATTTGGCTGAATATTCACACTGTTTTTTAATCAAACTTCAATTTCAGGGGGATCCGAGTGGTTTCCCGACCTCCCTCCACCCCCACCCCCCGACATATGGGTTTTGATTTTTGAAACTTCATAATATCAATAATAATATAGCATTTTAGAACAGAAATAAATACTTTCTAGGATCTTGAACACTTAAGGTATTTATTTCTGTTCTACAATGCTCGATGAATTCCTCGAGATCATTCAAATGCGCCATTGTTCAACGGCCAACGAATTATGAACGGAAGTAGCTGTCGCCCCCTATGGCCGTTTTGAAACAATGGCTCTGATTGGCCGATTTTTTTACAGAAGTTGCGTATTTATGGTGTACATTAGCCTATTCGAATTCAATGTCGACACTTAAACCTCAATTCTAATTGGCTTATTCATTGTCGACACATATCATTCAAAATTAAACGGAATAAGTGTAGACACAAAATGTTTTGTGTCAACACGAAATACAATTAATGTCCCATATAAATCGAATTTGTAACTATATTAATCTGATTATTGTTTACACGAAATCGATTTTGTGTATACATAAAAAACTGCATTCTGATTGGCCAATTCAATGTCCACACTTATTGTGAATTATGTGGGACATAATTCTGCAATAGTGTTGACATTAAATATTGCATTGTGTCCACTCCAGCCAGCGATAAGCACACAGTGATTGGCCGATTCAACAATAAAATTATCCATGGTTGAGGATCAACATGAAGACGTCTTCATGCTATGGGGGGGGGGGGGAGACCACGAGTTTACGCGAGACCAAACCGATTTAGATCGATCCGGATCGGTCTAGATTGGTCTGCCGTGTAAACGCGCACGAATGTGATCTGGTCTGGTTTGGTTCGATGTACATACTTACGTCATTACGAGACTTACGTAATTCAAGACATCGTGAGCGATTTGATCTGATCTGAAGGTTGTGCTAAAACTACCGAATAATGCGTTTTTTTACTGTCTGTGTAAAAGCTGAACGAAAATTAAAAAAAACGACAACCACTTTTAGAAAAATGGTGTAAAAATGAAACAGAGGAAGAATAAACATGCTAAAGAATAAAGCTGCTCGATCAATCCTTTAAGACAACCAGCACAAATAAGCTGGGGTAAGCGACCTTGGATATATGAGCTGAGCCTAGATTAATTGATTATGACATTCTGTGCTTCACAGGGTATTGTCTGCCCTGTTGGTCACAACTGATACACTGTAGCATATCGAGGCCGAATCGATCCTTCCGAATCAACTGGAGCCCTAGACCAATAGCTTGACCTGTGATGCTTTCCTTTTACTTTGTTACCGGAAAATTGATGAACGACAGTATAACATTATTAAAATTCGGCGCAGGCCAGAGCTAGGGATAACCGGAAAAACGCCGATCACTCACCGATCGATAACTGACTGGATTGGGCCCCGATCTGTCATTTCCCTTCTATATTCCTGTCCTGTATGAGTCTCCCAATAGCTTAGCGGGTAAGCGCAGGGGATTTTTTTAAATAGTTTCAGGCGTGATGAGGTCGAAACTCGCTGCCTACAACTTTTACTTTGTCTTTTTTTCATTTCTTTTTCTTGTTGTTTCTTTTTTTGCATTATTCACCACTACGTAGATTGTGAGTGAGGTCATACAAGTAAGCCATTATAACAAGAAAATACCACTCGTCAGGCACAGTTTGCAACCGAGGTGAGAATGTTATGAATTAGCGTCACGTTGCACGCCCGACTACTTTTGAAAGCGACCTTTTGATTGGTTGATCATGACATCCTAACAAAGTCGTTGTGGATATCGCCGAAACCTCTAGAAAACTTACGACTTGTCGCAGTGGTACTTGGCGACAGGACGAAGCCGGTTCACCGCGTCCTGAGAGTAGAATTGTTACAACAATAGTATTGTTACTACAACATCAATAATACAGTCGTTGTTCTACTCTCGTTCAAAATTACTGGCCTGCTGGTGAGAATACATTCGTGCAGTTTTGCATAAATTTCATGAGACTGGACATTTCAATGTACATGTACTACAGTAGAAGATGTATAATACTACAAGTTGTAATACCCGCCGTCACTCCATCTGTCATATGTACCAAACTCTCATTTCCAATCGCACCTCATTCAGTCAGACCGATCGGCACCGATTGGCGTTTTTCCGGTTTGCAGTGGAAGGGCCATGTTTAGAAACGACTCTGACAAGACAGCCATCCATCAACAAGGCCGTACCGCTATTTATAGGCACCAGCGACATACTATATATAGCACCGCATAATGTGTCGAAAGCGCTTTGTCAAGTGGAAGCGTTTCTATGGTAACGATCATGTTAACATTCGTGGAAATTTCCTAGTTAGCGTAGAAGACACATTGCAGTGTCTTTTGGGTGGATGCAACTTCTTGATAGTGTGCAGGCTAGATGGGAAATTCGTTTCATCAGTAGCAGTATCACTAGGTTGGAAGGATCGTCACTTAGATTACGTTGTTAGTATAGGCGGTGTCGACATGCACAGTTTGCTGGCCAAAGGTATACGTTCCCATGCTGCCTGAATTTTACCCCCAAAAAATTTACTTTTAGAAATGCAGCACCAGTTGATTGTAATGGTAACTTTTGTTTCCCCTGTTGTAAATTAGCTAAAGGGTAGTGGATAACAGCGCAACTATCATGTTCTGAATTTCCTAAAAAGAACAATAAGAGGGTACATGTACATTTCTTATATCCATACAATACCGTTTCAGAGGTAATTAGCCCAATAATCAAGAACAGGAATAATTTCAAATATTGCGAGCGTCTTATAGTTATCAAAACAAATCTAGCGATTCAGAGTTCGTTGTCAGATCTTAAACTTCATGGTGCCTGGGAGTGATTTAATATTAAAGCCAAGATACCACAACCATTTATTTTTTACCTAAATTGTTCAGCCATGAACTTGATTTATATGCCTGCAATCCATAACACCGGTCATCCTCAGCGAGTTGCCATTTGTCTCCGTGCTAGCAAAAGTAGCGTTCATATCCTGGCAGCTTTTAAATTGCTAAATGTGTACATGATATCAGGCAGCAATGCATGGGCTAACATCATCTGCTATGAGAGTTAGCACGCTAGCGGCCGCTCGGGAGATGTGCTATTTGATGGGTGAAATAGAACATGTTGAATGGGCCTCGCTAGACCATAATCAGGACTCTCCCGGTGCAACTAATGTGCGGAATTCGCCAAATCAACATCGGAGAGAAACACACAAGCTGTGATTAACAATTTAATCGGGCATCACGAATATTAACGATTGATGCTGTGAACAGTTATCTTGCTCTATGTTGATAACTAGGAAATTATTCGGGAAGCCAGCAATACTGAATTTATCCAGTAATAACGCCCTGAACGAATGAATACTTATGATATGGATCAGTTTTGACAGATATCGTTGGACAGGTATCAATGCATCGTGCAAAAAAATGTATACAATGTAATCAATCTATTGGGGGCTCAGGTCATCATTTTAAATTATCCCTGTGGGATGATAATCAACTTCCGGGGACAACGATTATATATGCACTTTAAATCTTTGTGGTTGTGAATTCAGCAGTCTTTGCCACATTCTCTTGGGGTCAGATGGTTCCATCATGTCAGGACCACTGACACTAAGAAAAGATCTAACCAACCGGCATGACCCTTTTCTAGAAATTTACACTTCTCTGCTGGTACGGACGTGCTGTCCGTATGAATGGAAGGTCCCCAAGATACTGCTGATCTGGCGCCCGGGACAAGTTGGTGGCAAAAGAGGGGGCAGTACACGAGTCAGATGGCTCGACACAGTGAAACGAGATGCGGTAGCTTGTCTTGCTGACGACTTGATGGAATCTGCCAGTGACGGGAAAGGCGAATGTCTCCCGCACCTTTAGTGATGGCTTAAACCATCATGTTGCACTTAAGCAAATAAGTAAGCTACCCAATGTCAATATCGGGCCAAAAGATGAAGATCAAAATTGAAATACACGGCCCAACTGACACCACTCATCAAAGAATAATCTTTGATGAAGGTCCTGCGAAAAAGGGAATTGTAATAAAAACCACTTGGAAGCAAACATGAGCAGCATCTTGATATCCGAAGGCGATTGCCTTTCTGCAGATATTTCAGCTGTTATAGAACACTGGCCACCGTCATTTGAATTCCCTTCATAATCAAGGGCTAGCTATCTGGCAAACACAGCAAAGTGCAAATTCTGTCTATCCATGCATTGCAACTATCAATGGATAAAATTGCATGAATTTGCCCCTCTCTGGCCTGTCCTCCCTACTAAAGGCCCTGGGAACTACCCCCCTCCCCCCAAAAAAAAGTTTGGCCCGAAATGGAACATTGTGCTATTTATTAATCTCTTGTCACGGTCTGTATCATTCTGTTGAATATACAAGTATATCAGTCACCCCTATACATTGAGGCCCGAATTCATCGGACAAATGCGATAATCGCCCAATCATGTACTGTTCTTTTTAAGTAAGACGCCGATTCACAAGAAGTTCTGCTATCCTGTTTCCGAGATCGGCTCCGGACAGTTAATCCGATCCCGATCTCGGAGACGTGACGCCCTATTTCAGGTTCTGCTACGCCGGTACGTGTCACGGGATACAGCTGATTTTTCTCGGGTCACGGCAACGCGATAGATACAAAGTGCGCGCGGATCGATGACGTCACGCCATTTTATGATGACGCAGCGCTGCGCTATCCCGGAGCTGATCTCGGAAACGGGATAGCAGAAGCTGTCTATTATCTAAAACAACCGTCTACGGAACCGAAGAAAATCACACGAGTCTGATAGGGGGAGGGGACATAAATCAGAAATAGACAGCGATAGGAAATTTGTCCCAAGATACAGGGTATCGAAGGACACATTCCACTTGCTGGATGACCTTTAAGGAGCCCCGATCATTTGGTTTTATAGTTGGGTCTTAGTTTTATAGAGTCTTAGTCTTAGGTCTGAGGTTTACAGACACATACATACGATTACTATTTTTGAACTTATTCAAAGCCAAAAAGTTGGATACCTATTTTCGTAACCCAGGAGATCTAAATGATTCCACATTCTGTCATATGTGAGTAACTAGTGAACAAAATTTAACAAAGCTATCTAGTATTCAAAGAAAAGGATCTAGCAAGATTAACAACCAAATCATGTGATTAGCGAGATACAAGTCCTTTTTGGAGGGTTCGGAAACTCTTGTTCCTATTCAACTCGCACACATCACTTCAAGCTGATGCCTTTTATAGTTATTGTTAGTCTGGTCGATTTCTAACATCTGTCAAATTGTTTCAATTGTAAAGCAAATTAATGCCCGAGAGTCAGGATAACAGCTGTTTAAGCATATCATGGCGATCGAGGTGTCTTTAGATTTAATAAACGGGCTGCTAATTGTGTTTCCAAATATGGTATGTGTATTGAGTACATTGTAGATTCGTCACGTGGCTAGGGCCTTGGTTACAATAGTTCCATATTGCGTTCCGACAGTCGTTCGAAGGATTAATTGATGGCCTAATTGATCTGACAAAAGGGAACAATCGTCCAGGATACACCACCCTAAGTAGACAAAAACATGGCATAATAAATCAATACTGTGGTGCATGAGTTTGGTTGGTGATCAATGAGGTAGAGCAGTTGATAAATGTATTATGCACAGAGTGAACTCGTTTTTAACTGTAAATATACAATAATCATGCTCTTGTTATAAAGCCTGTAGCTTCACACATGCACATGTACATGCACGCTATTAACTCAGATGCGTAGAAATTAGTGCCGATGTTCGACTGTTACGTGACTAAAACGTCATCAGTATATTATTAAAATGACCCTGTGATCTATAAATAGTAACGTCGCGGAATGCTATTAAATCTGCTCGTGCGCATAGTATCCCAAAAAATGTAAACGGGTATGTGCGCAATAACCAGTAAAGGTAATGAGATCAAACTAACAAAATGCATTGATCTCAGCCACAGATGTATAGCTTTCGTATTGCTGTGAGGCTATCGCATCACCACAAAGCCCGCGAAAATGATTGCTGTCCTACGCTGCGTTTGTAGTTATCCGTACAATCATCTTAAAACCCAATAGTAAGTGTCAAATTTTATCTATAAAGATCATATTTTGTTATTCATTAATAATATGAAACATTTTATGAGAGAAAGTAGCACTAATTCGGCGTGAATAAGATTTACAGTCTGAACTGGCGACACAGTCATGACGTAGGA
The DNA here is from genome assembly GCF_910592395.1 of Lineus longissimus. Classification (NCBI taxonomy): domain Eukaryota; kingdom Metazoa; phylum Nemertea; class Pilidiophora; order Heteronemertea; family Lineidae; genus Lineus; species Lineus longissimus. Next base: position 8,346,166 of record NC_088326.1, read on the forward strand.
TTGTCAAAACCCTCAATCTCAGGATGCTGACATCCTAGATGATGGCAATTTCGGCAGTGGGGCGAGTTTGAGATTCTATCAGCAGACTCCAGGTATCCACGGACCGGTATCCACCACACAAAAGTGACCTCAATACTAGGGAAACTGGGCTACTTCGGTAACATTCGTATCAAAACACCCACATGCCCCCTGAATAAATATTTTTTCTTTGAAAATTGCCAACTGTCCAGAAATATTGTCCTAGATCTGCACTTTCATTTTACTGTAAAAGTAATTTAGATAACTTGAATTTCATAGGAGAGTCGCGTCTTTCTCAAGAAAATCGCTGAAAAACGTTTTTGCCCCCATTTTATGCCTTGAATATTATTTTGGAAAAAAATCTACCAGTAATTAAGACTAATAGTCCGGGAGCTGAGCGACTTTTATATAACATGGAGCTACAAATGATTTGAATGTGCTGTGGGATAGAGTACGCCTACCTGACCATCGAAACCCAGTTTTTCCAGTGGTGGGTGTAGGAGATAGAGGGGTGTGAATTTGTGCTGGCTTCATCATCGGACTATGAATGGTGCTCTGTACAGGAGCACAAGCATCAACTCAGCTCCCGGACTATAAGAAATGGTAGAAATTTCAGCGAAATCGATGACCCCTCCACTATGCCCACCTATTACCTTTTGCATAGTCTATCCGTGCACGGTTACATCCCATTTAAGATAATTTTAAAACTCGTCCAAAACTCCGGATTAAAAACATTTTTTCTAGCATCCTGCACGGAAACATACGAATCTTTATCGGCGTCTGATAAGAAAAAGAAAATGATAAGATAAGAAAATGGCCACGCCATATGCCTGTGGCTGGGGACAGTGTATTCCTTCGATATTTTACATAGGCCATGTATAGAGTCGACCTGTTATCCAAAAACTTCGCTTTTTGAAGCTATATTTCTTCCTTTGAACTCCGCGAGATGCTACGCGTGAATCTTATATGAGCCCCACTCTCTTGTGGCTGATTGAAACATTTGGGCCCTGGATGAGGGCCCTGGTTGAGGGCCCCTCTACTAAGCGAAGTGCATCAATTACAACATGATAGTAATATTTAGCAAACATACTTTTTATTATTATTCGAGACAATCTACAGGGCTTGTATTAGGAAAGAGGGAAATGTGTCATTGATAAAAAAATTCAATGCCTCGTTTTTTCTTCACAATTTAGCTTCCAAAAACACAAATCATCATCTTTTTCAGGCTTTAGTGACAAACTATCATATCAGAATCGAGAAACATGCAATTTCTTCTCAACGTTTAGAACCGATTGCAAGAAGCGATCTGAAAAATAGTTGGATTCAAAAAGGGAATTTCTTTCAGCATGCTTGCAAATTTCGTAAGTATTCATGAAAATCTTTCAGAGCATGGCTACAAAAACATGAAAAGGATACCATCAAAGCCCATCAATTCACGGAACTCATATTAATTTCTATTTTACGAATTTGTATCTCAACTTTAGAAGTAAATAGATATTGAGTACTGATGAATGAGTTGAACTTTCCGAAATGTTTGATTTAACAACACTTTTTCAAGCATCCTAACGGCAGCAAGTACAAATGCATAGATAAATCTACACTTAACGGCAGCCATTTTTGCTTGCTCGCCAATGCTCATACCCCCGGCACATGCACACATATAGTATGTGATGTGTTAATAATGTCCCTGGTGTAGACAACCAATTGTCTGAGGGAAACGGCTAAATTACGTAATTTGGAGAGAGAGTTGTATATTTATTCCGTAATAAGTCTTACAAAATATCTCGGAACATGCATCGTACACTTCGAGTAAAATCGTCCCTAGTATGGGCGGTTATTACCGCAAATAAAGACAAACCAAAGCAAAGACACTTGTGTAGCATATCAAGGACACGTAGATTGATACTCCTGGGCGGTTATTACCGCAAATAAAGACAAACCAAAGCAAAGACACTTGTGTAGCGTATCAAGGACACGTAGATTGATACTCCTATGTGTGCCACATCAAAGACATCTGGACCATACACCACGTCAAAGATAACGATGCGAAGTCAACAGGCGGCGCCACTGTAGATTGCTGGCGGCCGTATATGCCTGTTGACGTTGTTGTTATTCGCCACCTCTCTCCCCATTATTCCAACAACTTGTTGAAGGAGGTTGACACAGTTTTCTAACTTATCTCTATCCATGGTTATGATATACTAGTATGATTGATGATGTTGAAAAGAAAGGGGATCTCAAAATACGGCAGTCTACTACGAATGGATGCAATAGTGACATAACAACACATGTGCAGTTTCCCACTAGTCGCATATATCAACAAAAACCTATAGTTGTCGAAATCGTTTTTACTTTTCCCAAGACGGTGGCGCCGCCTGTTGACTTCGCATCGTTATCTTTGACGTGGTGTATGGTCCAGAGAGGTATTGCGGTCATGTCTTATCTGTGCTGTGTATGGCTCATGAAAACAACTGTCCATCCCAGAGAGGTTGCGGTCTAGTTTTATCTACGCTGTATCAAACAAAAACAAAACATGCATTCCAGATGTCTTTGATGTTGCACACATAGGAGTATCAATCTACGTGTCCTTGATATGCTACACAAGTGTCTTTGCTTTGGTTTGTCTTTATTTGCGGTAATAACCGCCCATACCCTAGATGAATCTAAAATCAATAAATAATAATTATGTTCTAACTGTAACGTCCGAACCACTGGCCTTTTCACTGTATCACCAAAGGGTCTATATGGATGTGCGAAGATAAAACTTACTGGACTATTGACGGCTTTAAAAATTATCCACCAAATATATTAGATGTTTTCAATGCCAGCAACAGAAATATCGATGCGCCTTACCGGCGTTTCCTAAGTTGTACTCGGCTTTGTCGTCCCGATTCGGTAATGGCTGGCGATGTGCTTATTGGCCTCCTCGCACCCAACCAACACGACTTCCACAAAATATCATGTACACACGGTAAATGTATCAACGTTACGCTTAGGTTACACAGACACAGCGCTCAGCAGGAGTGAGATTTCGCAGGCCGAGAATGTCCACAGCAGCAAAATGCGTTACCATGGATACCCAGCCAGATCGCGTTGTATATTGGCGTTCATTTGAACACCGGAGTGCGAAACATTAGGAGGCACGCGTCTCAAAAGTGGGGGGTTCTCATCGTTCTATATTGAAATCATGTTGAGGAAGCGATAAGATTTACCTCGCGCATTTTAGCATCGGTTTTCAGCTTTGCTTTCGTATCAAAACTCGTGCAATCAATATACCAGTATTATATAATTAGTGTCTTTTAAAAACACGTGATAATATGGTTGCTTTAAAGAAAAGCTTTTTTTCTCTTATTTTTGTCCACCGCTCAGATACATTACACATGTTTTAAAAACAATATTTTCACCATCTTGAGGAGTTTATCATGGCGATTCTTGCGGGATGTCTAAAAATGCAAAGCTTCCACTATTTACCCTTCGTGTTTGGGTTTGAAACAAGACAAAACAAATAAAATAGGGTAATTTCAATTCATTATTTCACCATAATTAATGTTTTGGGCCATGGTGTCATCAATACGAGTTTCAGAAAAATCGCCCTGGCAGTTTTTGCTAGAATCACATTCCAAGGGATGGATCCTTAAGCACTCAGTCCCTTGACAAAAGTAGAAAAATTCCGTCTAAGGGCTATTGCGCAATCTTTATTTCTACTCTCTGCATATGACTTGAGAGCTCTTTGTTGTATAGCTTTCAGAAAAAAAAACAAAAAAAGAAAAGTCACTGGTTCGAGGTGCAGTAATTGTAGATTTGCGTCTGATGCGTCAACATTGCGTTTTTCATCCCGCAATCAGATTATTGGATCCTGAGGTAGAGCTTAAAATACAACAAGGACAATCTATTGTCACGAGAAAACCCGCCCTATCCAATACAGCATGACAAGAGAAACAATGCAATATGCTCTCCACGTCAAAGAAATCCATGCGGCATGACAGTGCGCCATAACTGATATATTGGGTAGAGACACATCGGTGCGAAACCGCAATTAATAACACACTACATGAAATATCTGATGAGTTCAGAAGGATCATGTCCCCTTTTGAAAAAATACACATGATCGGCATTTTCAAGCTCAAGTTCTTAGTATTTATTCATCCTCTGTCATAGCTGGAATTGGCAAATCCTTCCTCCTCGTAAAGTTGGGTATGAAATATCCAGATATGCTTGAACAGATATTCCTATGACATAACTGTTGTCTAATAGGAACGAAGTGTTATCTTACACTAAAAACATTGTGTACTGGCAGTCTTTCAAATAAAGAGTCTGGTCACGGCAAGTTTCCTTTGATATACCACAGCTCTCTCGGGTTATTCACTTGAGGCCATGATGAAGCCCATTGTAAATCAGCTACAAACTGAGCTGGGTGCAAAACAATAGTAATGAGAACGACCAAAAATTCAACGAAAAAATAATAGGGGGCCTACTCTGCATATGCGGTATGATTTATCGGATAATTAATGCATACAACATAATATGTTGACTTACTATTGAGTTGAACGATCTAACAATTTCGGAGGATGTGTTATTTAGTACATTTTGATTAGCTGCTAATTGCTATACAAAGAAATAATCAAACCGCAATTAAGCTGCATGCAATCACTCATCGGCTTGCACTTTGTTATAAGAAAATTCATAATTAGGTTGTCATCAATGGCAAACTTATGACAGGCACATATTCAGCAATATTCGAATGGTACCGGCATACATCACCCCACTTCACCAAAATAAGCTCAATGATTGGAAAATGAACCGTCTTATAATCTTAAAAACCAAGAAACTGGGCTTCAAAATCACAAAAACTATCAAATTTCCCATTAGATAACAGAGATATTAAATTAGAAAAATTTCAATAAAAAAATCTGAATTCTAAACATGTTAACGTTTGACGACAAAAGTCGAGACAGTTTGCATGTAATTGTTCACACTTTTTTCGTTTTGTACCGCAAACGCGAAATTAAACCTGCAATAAAACTCGTTGTAGTCAATCAACATTTATAAGATATGAATATCCCATTAGATGACAAAAAATGAAACCATATGATACCCGTAGATGGTCCATTTAGCACCGACAACATACCAACTGTTGGCCACAAAAATATGTGATGATGCCTTTCGAAAATTATTCTCAAATCAGTGTCATCACGACTTCACAAAACTAGCGAAAAGTAAAAGACGAAACATATCGCTTTTCATCAATGTTGTCTTTGACACTATATCTAAATAGCTTATAGAAATAAGTGAATTTGAAGCTGGCGTCAGTGAATTTGAAGCATTTGTAATGGCTATGTTCAGCTGATCGAAGAATTGTTCAAGTTGCAGTTGTGCGGACTTGGCTTGGGTCAACGCGTGACCCGAGAGAGCTCTGTCCCAACGTGCTTCCTTCGGAATGGGCGGTGGCTTTGATGTTGAAACTACGTGTTCCCTAGTAATGCCTGACTATTGTTTTGAAAGACTCTGGTACTCGGAAGACGAAAATAACAGATAAAAGTTGAATAAGTTTTTTTTTAATTTTGAAACAATTGACATAGGTACTTTTGTGTGAGGTGACTCATACCCGTTTCACAGGATTTTATCAGAATGTTTTGGTTACGATGCCCTTGCAATAACATAAATGAAATTAACACAAAAGATCAAATCTGACTAAATGCTGACTTTCTCACTTATTCCGTAATGACAGAAGTTCGTATGTCCATGGACTGTTATGGTATAATCCGCGTGATGCCAAAAATCCTGGCTCCAAAGTTCATTGCGTTTACAGGCCCTTGAAGATAAAACCATTCGCACAGCTCTAAAACGCCTTTGGGGCGGTACGAATTATCAAGATTTTATCTTATAATCCTCAGATAAGCAAATCAGTTGTGAGAGTGAACGTCCAGTCACGAAAGAAAAAACGGTACAACGTTTCGCTGCGATACTTTTGGTAACGAGACAGTTCGCCTACAAGTACAATGTATTTGTCTAACAAATAACTTTTTTTAAATTCAAAATTGACAGAAAAATAATGAGTTTATAACTAGATGCATTAGATTAACCAGTGTTGGTCATATCGAGCACTGTCCATCGTTTGATCTAACCCGCCCATTGTCCGATAGCTGATATTCCATTGTAATGCTCGACTATCTGTTCAGGGATTAGGCTCACGGAACAATAGGCCCAGTCTTGGGAGGACCTGAATTGTTCGAATTCGGTTCTAAGGTGCCTGTAACGTCATGTTACTCCACCGAAATGCAATAAAAGAATACAGACTGTCCGCTATGGTTTCCTGTGTCACTGGCATGACTGTAGAAATGTAACCTTGCGGAGAGTCATGGCAGTGCATGAAAGTAACCATAGTCGACAATCTGCCGTCATTCATTGCATTTTGTACCCTAAATTAGACATAGGACTACAAAAACACTGTTTTCTCTATTTATTCGGGACAGCTACACCGATTCAAACCTATTAACATATGTGTTAAAGCTATCATCCAGAAATATCTACCAAGAAATCCACGTCGAGTGCCATAGAACAGGAATTATTCTTCGTTGAATCGGCCAGAGTTTTCAAATGTGTTATTATCTTCTTCTAGCGCTGTGGTAACCATAGTGCACAGTGACTTGCTGACACCGTCCAAATCACCACACTGTTTACATCAGACCTATTTATCTGAGGGAGAAAGGGCACTGCTCTCGTATGTAAAAAAGTCCTGATGAGCTTCTTATATATGATTCTTAGTTAAGATATCATTCTTAAATTTCGTTTACAATGCCCAGGATTTCTGGCGTTTCCTTTGGTTTACTTTCTGGTATACACCTTCCCCGAAATGGGGCGCTGAGTGTCCGAAATAGTGATGTCATAAGGGGAAAATAGGCCTTCTGGTGGAGGGACAAAGGAGATAGTCATGGTTGACCAACACACTTGAATGCCTTTGATGACGGACAAGGGGGAAAAATTTAGTTCCAATGCAAGCCACCAATCCCGGAAGCATGTATACACGTTTGAGTAAATGCCTCTGTATTGAATTACCTATATCCCACCATGGTGTTTATAACTTAGTTGTTCGTTAGAAATATGAGTAGGCATACTAAAATATTGATCTTGACTCACCCAGGTAACAATGAGGTCACGGTTTGGTCCAACTCATCCTATTGCAAATAAGTTGAGCTTCAGTTAGATTAGTAAGAGTACCCATGGAGGTATGAATATAGTTATACCTCCATGGAGTACCCGTGTGGAAAGGAGGTTACCGGCAGTGCCTGTGCAATGTATTCATTATACGCCTGATTGGGACTTACACAAAAACAATGAATGGGAATCCGTTAACATGAACAATCATATTGAAACACATTAGAACACCCCTGCCTGCCACCTCGCGCCGCTACTTGTAGTATTACACAAGTCATGATCGTTTTGCGAGGCAGTTTTGGACAATTCAATTAGTTTTCAATTATCCTCATTGGAGAGAAGTCACGGTCCTACTAGAAGCCATTTTTTTGTAGGAAAAACCAACATATGACATCCCCAAGTTGCCCATTTGAGATACCATAATTCTGCACATGCTTTACTCAATTAACTGATAGTAAAGTCGATTAAAAATGCGATTGCCAATTCATGTACATGGCGAATTTTAAAGTGCACTTTTATTTTTGAATATCAAGCTGGATCAATCGCAATTTATCAAACTCATATTGATTTGATTTGATATAATTATGAGTCAGTTCTACTTTAGAGCACTGCTTTGGCACAGGCTACAAGCCCATAATGATAGGAACAGCTGCCGTATGCAAAAAGCAAGGTCTTCCTGGTATGTACTGAGCGTACTTCATCATATTACTAAAATAACAGCATAAAGATACTGGTATGATCAGCAGGTTACGACCCTCTGACATTACCTGCACCTCAGCAAATACATTTGATGCTTGCCTTGGCCAGGTATTCCGCAGGTCTACACAGCATCAAGAGGTATACTGTACATGACTCTATATGAGATTGATATCGACATTAAAATTCACATTTATATCAGTTCATTAAAACAAAACCACTGGACGTAAACCGTGCGTCTGCCTGCGCCAGCGATAACCAAGTGAATCAGCAGTACGCGCTTCTGAGCATCTCGTGTTCCTGAGTTCCCAGTCCCTCCATTGTTCCTCCGCATAACGGCTCTCTTCCGGTTCTATGCCTGCGTATGCTTGTCCTAAACTGATTAATGTTTGCATTGATTTGGGTCTAGAAATATTGGGCCTGCTGTGACAGCGTTTTAGTACAATTCAGTCCAGCCACAGCAAATACAAGCGTGAGGCTGTAAGGTTAGCAACTAGTCGATGCGTTTTCAAAATATCCCGAAAACGATACGGTCGGCCTTCATCCCCCCCCCCCCGAAGTTTTGTGTAGAGGTTCTTCACGTGACGTCACGACGTGACATTTGACGGCCACGATCCGGGTGAGGCTAGATCAAGAGTGATTCAAGGAGGTGTCATGGCGGCTATGTTTACGTGTCTATAAATAGCTTGTGGAACACCATTATGATGTTATGACATCATCAATGGAATTCCGAGTGGTGAAATTACAGGCATTTGTGAACAATGATTAGAGGGACAATCGTTCCGTTTACGCTACACACCCAGACACTGTGTACACGATGAACAGCTTATGTACACCAGTCATGACAATCACGTGACCATCTTACACTTAGCCCTGTGCTTTTCCAAAGCTTTTCTCTTAGCATATGCCGACATGACACCTCATTGACTGAATCTTGATCTAGCCGGGGGGGGGGGGGGGGGGGAGGGCACAACTTCAAGTTCAATCTCCTGAACCAGTTGAGGCAGAACGTTACTTGGAACAGCCGGGGTTCCCCGGCTTTTTCTTGGGAAATACTCTACCTTTATGACATCACTATAGTGGTTTGGACGTAGTTTTTCCAGTTGAAGTAATATTTTGCAGCTTGGTTACAAAAACTCCAAAAACTTCGGCAATATAAGTCTTAACTCAACGCAACAAAAAGCATTATTTTCTGCAAGATTTACTCTACCCGAAATATGTCAAGCTGTACCGTGTAGGATATTGAATAAGTTTTTACACTATTAAATTGTAAACACTCTACTAACTTTACCCTTATTTTGGCGTTCATAAATGCCAAAATAACTCTAGAAAAATAAGATTGGAACAACATGAATAATTTTTTTATCTATCATAGCAACAATCTCCATACTTTTGGGGTAAAATTATGTGAATAGAGGCAACTGGGTTTTTTTAAAGCCCCAAACTAACTGTTTTTGCTGTATAACACTGTCTATTGGTTTCTATGGAAACCGGCCATTAAAAAACATTAACGACATTTCACAAAAACAATCCATAAAATTTAAAAAGGAGATTAAAGAGGTGATAGTACCCTTCATCACAAAGGTCGAATTACATCAAGTGGTCATGTTTTAAGAAATCTGAATGACTTTCAATAATTTGTATCAGTCTCATAAGTTTCATTAAAATTGACCTACCTAAAAGTTGTTGTTGACTGTTCGCGATGGAAACAAAACATCAGTCGGGTTTTTTTGCCGAGTTATTTAGCTCGTCGGTCGCCATGATGGACCATCGGTTTTTGCATTTTACCACTTCAAATGAGTGAAAAATTTCTTCAAAACGCGAGATTTTCGTCATTTCTGGACCTGTGTGAATAACTCCTAAATGATAACTAATAATTTTCCTAATTACAAATCTATGAATCTCATATTTTTATGGGTAATGGAATACTGATGCTTTACAGGGAAAAAAGTATAAGGATGACCAAAAAAATACAAATGAGTACTTTAAAACAAAACTCTTGAATTTATAAGATAGGCCAAAAACTTCGTTATTGATTGTTCGTACCTTTAATATCAATTTTTTTTATTGAAACTTTTTTCAGTTATCGCCCATAGCATGAAATGAGAGACCATCGTTGCCGATTTTCTAATTTCCTCACCGTTTGAGAATTAAACAAAAAACCTCTGAGCAATAGGTAATTTTCAAGCAGATTTCGGCTAAATTTCAAAATGGTGTATATCCTGTAATTCTTCAAATGATTCAACAATATTTCATATAGTTCATGATTTAGGTTTATTGAACATATTCCTACTCAGATTTTGTATTTTCATAAGTATTTTTGAAACAGGATTGGCTTTATTCAGCCGAATTGTTCGTGGAAACGTTGTTTTTTATAAGTTTACCATTAAAAAAGGTTTTTTCAACCCATTTTTGACAAATTTATGATTGAAATAGTGATATGTAAAGTACTGGGCGGGAACCACCCCCAGTCGTCACTGTTGGAGGGGGAAAATATCCACGGCCTCCCAGAGGTCAGATATTCGAACGACTGTCCCCAGAGATCCTTCCCCTAATACGAGTTAGTAATAAGCTCGTCAATAACACAAAAGATGGTAACACGAGTTTTGGACTAACCCCTTGTTCTTAATTTGGTGGAATACAGTTGACTCGGGAGGTCTTCTTCAGTGATTTTAGGTGTACCTCTCTCTCTCTCTCTCTCTCCCTCTCTCTCCGAGATGGATACCCTGCGGTCTGGTTTATATATAGGCCCTAGTATAAGGGCCAGCCAATGATAACCGGTCACATGATGTTTGCAGTTTTGGGGGACTCGTGGCAGGATGCCCGGACTCTACGAACAACTCACCAGGTTAACAATAGTTAGCTATAAGGGAACCAGTACAGATAGCAGAGGTATCGCTTTATGAGTTCCCAAAATATGAGTTAATTGTACGTCCTTTAGTCGAGTTGTAAATTAGTAAAGGGGTAGTTGAGGCAATAATAATGCGCTAATTAGGGTCGGCCTCACGATTAATCATAATAAAATCAACTTTATTCAATTAATACCATGCTTCTAGACATTTTCGTGTTCACATGAATATCCTTAATGTACTCATGTAAAATGAGCTGCAGTTTCGATGAATTATTCACTTAAAACAAATGGTAGAAAATTATACATTTTTGTACAGAGTATCAGTCTTCAGATCGGGCACCAGCCTACATGGAGGCTACCATATTGGCTTATAAAGTGAAGATGTGCCCCCCCCCCTGATCTAGCCTCACCCAACCTGCCAATGCATTTTCTTTACGTCGTGACCACGGATGACGGCCAATATGGCAGTGCAAAACAATTAGTAACGTCATCATGTGACATCAGGGAAGAACCTCTATAGCTTAGCAAATGTCTTTATAATAATGATAATCATAATCTGTAATCTTTCAGGAAAGAATTGCCTCAATTTGAAGTTATCAGAAAGAAATACGCAATCACTAATACCATTTTAACACCGGACAACTTGGTATCACACATATCGACTAGAATGCGATGCTTGTGACATATTGACCTTGCCTTTAATATCGCCAATGTCAATAATACATGTTTACAAACTTGTTTTAATAATTTACTTGGCACCTGCTATGCTGCATAACAAAGCACATGTTATCAGATTCGCTTTATGGTGGTGGTCTGCAGGGCTAGTGCGCAGTAAAGCAATCGATTTTCTCTAAATACAAAACGTACTGCAAACGAGATAAATATGCCGTTAACTAAACTGACCTGGAATAAAACATCATGGCTAATCAGATCTATATTCTGACGGGCGACTGCCATACCGACGATCTGCCCGTGCCATTATTTACATACACCCATTGGAAAATTTTCTATGAAGTCTCATAAAATCGTCTTGTACTGCAATAAACCACTGTATATCGTAATTTAAATGCTTATATTTTGATCGAAAGACGATTCCTTATTCAGCCTATTTGATGGGATAATTTGTTAAATTAGAGTAATTCAGATGACCCCCCCAGATTGTGTCGATTCAAAAGTTAACAAAGCAATCATATCGATATTTGAGTGCGAGCATGCTTTTTGCCCAAATCTACTTTATATATTACTGAATCAAATGTTAAGCGTAAGATGTCAATCTCTTGGCTAATGTTCGGAGATCGGAAAGGAGGCATTCACAGCTTTGCCAATAATCACGCACCTATAATAAACTTCTAAGCCCTTTTTCAGTAAAAGAAATCCAGTGTAAAAATGTTATACAAACTTATGCAATGTTACCCAGATGCCCAGCTCACATAATCACCTACCTGAGGGGAACTCGAAACTGCCAAGATTTGTCAATGGAAGCTTATTCTCGCCTTAGGTTTTAACTGGTACATTCTACACGCTCATAAGTTTTTTTCCAGACTGAATCAGGTAGTAACGTTTTCAGTCAACTAGATCATCCAAGCATGGCAAACAATGCTATTTGGCTCTACGTTTTGTGTGATTACTTCAAGGTTTTGTGGGCTTAGAACATAGATGGCGCTTTTTTAATGAATTTCACCGTGGCACTGCTTTTTCGGACGTAGGGATCAAAGCCTCTTGCAGGGACATATGCACATGCGTAATGATCAGGAAAATTAAGAAATATTAGTCCCATACTAAGTTCTGTATAATTTCTTTTTGAAAATTTTAAAAAAGCCTCTTTTTGAATAGTTAAAATGTTGTTCCCACCCCCCCCCCCCTCTTCTTTCGAGATTGCTACTGATGAACATAAATGAGCTCTTTCGACGACTATAAATATAAAAAAATAGTTCCTCTTCATCCTGGGCAAAAAAAGCCGTGGTTTTGTAAGTGTCCAATAATTGTACTGCTGGAAAGCGCCTAATGGCTTCACACGTGAAAAGATTATTATAGCACCTAAAACATTGTTTTTTTGGCTAGTATTGGACCGATCTGTCTGAGCAAACGGAATGAGTATATGGCTGGTTTTGTCTTCTCTCTGTAAAATATTTCTAAACATTATTCAAGTGCAGCATCATTACAGAAGTGACTGTACTGCACCTATCCAGAACGAGCAGTGACTGTACTAGCACCAACGTGCTGCGCTTTCACATTAATCAATATTTTGAATCGTGCAGCGGATTGGATCCTTTGGGACTGCTGTGGTTTTGCATATCGATAGGAGGATACTATGACCTTGAATTTTTCATCAGGGAAAATCAATTTTCACCATGGACCGGAGTTTTCATTAAAATGACCTTGTTTGAAAATCGGCCCAAATTTCCATCTTCCTCCGAATTTGGAGTTGTGCGATAGAATCTCGCTTTGTGTCATGTCAGTGATTGTCAAGATTTTTGCACCCTTCTGAGGGCCTAAAAATCGCAATTTTTAACGTCTATTTCTGTTGGAAGAAAGGAGATCTTTGTATGGGATAGGAGAAGGTCTCTGTCAAAGAAATATGAAAGAACTATTAACAACGATGTACTGGTTACCGTTCTATAAATGTAAGTGAGATACCAGGCTCATCGTTTGTTGCCACTAAAATTGTCGATTCAGAAAAAGTATAATTACTGTATTTTATTAGGTGACATGGCAATTTTGGCTGGCCGTGGCAGATTATTTCCCCGGCGTGAAAATTGTTTAAAAGGTATCTTGTTACAAACTACGTCACGTGTTGTCGTGTACACATATCAATGTAGATGAGAGCGAATTATCTATTTTTTTAGGCTCGCGTCTTTAAAATGTTGAATTCTTACCTGATATCAACATGTTCATATTCATGTACAGGGCTGTAATACACAAGTCACGAAGTACAGCTTTAGAGCCTGAACTGATTAACTTTCTGGTTAATATTTTGACCATCATTTTGCACGGCGTTTATAAAAAATTCGTAGATCGTAATGAGGAAAAATTGAAGTGGCCGGAATTATAAGGAAAAGTACGAAATCTTTTCGAGTCAGGTTACAGATTTGGCCTAAGGCATACTCCGCATGAATGCCACTGGTGTGGTGGCTAGTGCGAAGTGGCTGGGCAGTGCATTCCACTGATCGCTGCATGGCTAGAAAAAACCTTCGGTGCGCATTGGTTAGATATCTTGGCACTTTGTATTGATGTCGGCACTGGTGAAAGTGCTCCTGAGAATCCCCAGTCTAAAGGTGAAATAAGATTGGCCGCCAGCAGGCCGAACGTCATTTTCAATAACAATCTGGGTCGACCTTTCTTATATCAAGGTAGCTAAGATGTTCCAGCACTCCAGTGACCATCGTAACGCTTGAGCGACAGTTAACCCACAACCCATCGGGCCACCCTTCGCTGCACCATGTATATATGCCGTCGATTCACGTGTCTGGTGTGTCAAACAGATGCAGCATATGTTTTGGCCCGCCAAAGGCCTCGCATGCGCTTGTTTTAACTGAGGGAGAGAACATCATGCAGCTGGCGTTTAAATGGGCCGGCGAACAATGGATATCAATGCTTGCTACCTCGTCTCACATGTACTTTCCAGAATATTCATACCAACTTGTTAATGAGGAAGTCACACAAAAACATCACCCTGACAAAACATCAAACCATCATCAATTGTATGAAATGCGTTGCAATGAATTTTCAAGTGCCACTTTATATTCTTGCCTTTATTGATTGGGGTAATTTTAATGGATGAATATTGGACCGCCACAACATGCAGGATATTGTCAACTTGTTGAAATATTTGAAAACTGATTTTAAGCGTCAATCGGAGACTAGTGTTGTAAAAATTTTAGATAGCATTCCCATCTATACGAAGACAGTATTTCTAACCCTAAATTCTAGTTCCGCAGAAACACAGGCAGACATATCATTACTAGGCTTTTGTGACATAATGAATAAACACAAGCCTTCTTGACTAATTAGATTTCAGGTTCATAATTTATCACTCGTTCTGTGACACGGATATAAATGTATACCTCCACCAATAATTTCAAGAAAATTCAGAAATATAATCTCGCCAAATCATACAACTCCTTTTATACTACGAAACAATGGTGACCACACATGGTGACGGTCATAGCGCACACCACTGTCCTTGACCCAAGCTCAATCGATTTGCATGTCGTGCTCACAAAAAAGTTTTATCAATTTCATTTCATTATTCAATACCCTTCATGCGCGTAGATAATGATTTACAAGAGAATACTGTTAAAAACTTCGCAAATTGAATTTTGCAGTTTCATGATCACGTAACTACCTAAATTGGCACTTTGTGATGCGACAAATCGAATATATATATATTGAAACAAAAACACACTTCATCCTCATACATTTGAACATTCTCACAGATAGAGGCGGCATTATTTTACACGCTTTATTCGCGCAAATAGCAAAGAAATTAGTAAACAATTTACCATGCTTGAGATTCAACAAGATAGTCAACTTGTCATGATGAACGAGGCGCCATTCTCTGTACCAATTATGGGAAGGCTCTTGCGTTATGATCGCAAGTAATCAGCATTTAGCGTTATCTATCGCCTGATCGCGGCAAGACATAGCAGCTAATTATTGATTAAACAATACGCCCAACCATCCTTTTTTAAATTGAATAGTTTAGAGGAGCAGTTGCGTGAAATGTATGAGACTCCATCAGTTATGAGAATGGCCGCAACTTCTTGAACCCATGAAAAATAGTTTAGAGGTTGGCAATGGACCATGCACGTATGAAAAATGTTCTGTTCGACATATTAGCGGGTAGGGTGAAACGGGGGAGTTGATTCCAAAGCTGAATTGTTCCCGCGTGTAAAATTGCACATTGACCTGAGATATAGGGCCGTTTCAAGGCCTATAGCGAGGGGTCAAAAATTGTATGTCTTCGCATCATGTCAACATGGGTATAATAATGAAAGGTTAAGCTATTTCTTTAACATGGCATAGTTTTGGTCCCCTTAGTTTGACGAACCCCATGACCCCAGGCATGCCTGGGGAGGGTAATAAAGGGCAGGAGCGATACCTTCTCTCTTCATGGGCACTACAGACGGGCAAAAAAACTGCACATTTTTGTTTCGCGCTGCCCGTCGTCGCCATGCATCGATCCGCACAAGAATGATCTCTTGCATTGATCGAGGTCTCACTCGCGTCTAGTCGGGATTACAATCAGAAAAACGTGATAATTCAGTAATTTAATTCGTCAATATACTTTTTCACCATTTCATGCGTTATTTTGGAACTATCCATGAACTGTTGCAGGAAACCGAGCAGCCGGCAGCTTGGGTAAGAAAGCGTATATTGGTAAATGATAATTTACTGGCTCACTTAGTCTAGTAGCCACCAAGTAGGTGTCAGTATAGATCGATACAATCTAGAAGGCAACAAAACATCGGTGACGGTACGTGTAGCATTGGCGGGTGTAGGAGGCACCAGTGAGTTTTTGGTGGTGACTAGTTGTGGCGGGTGAAATGCATTTAAACATAGATAGCCAGAATTATGCTTTTTCACCCTTTTTTCACGTGTCAGTTGAAGTGTACATTCCTCTGTACATGCCTAGCAACTCGGCTATCCTAGTAGAGGGATGGCCGTTTCTGAGCGTCTTGTACTGACTGAGATAAACTCATGTAAATCTGATGTACATTCATAGTACATGTGTACAGAGGTGCAAAGCGTCCTTTGGGACTGTGATCAAAACTGGTAGTTCACGCAAAACACTCGGAATATACAGCCAAAGCATATCCAATTTAAGTAGGCGGATTATCCTTCAATATGTTTATTCTTCTCCTGTTTCATTCGTAAACTGTTTTCCAAATGTTTTTTTTCTTCGATTTCTGTTTCAACTCAGGTTCGTAGAAAATTGCTCACGGCTTGGCGCGGGAAACCCGCCAACCAAGTGCACCCGGTGCCGGACATCCCCCCCCCCCCCCCCCCCCCATAGCAAGAAGATCACGTTACTGAGGCAATCGACAACAGCACGACGAAGTCATAGTGCCTTTTGGAGCGGTACGAATTATCAAGATTTTGTTCTATAATCCTCAGATAAGCAAATCAGTTTTGTGATCATCCAGTCACGAAAGAAAAAATGGAACAACATTTTGCTGCGATGCTTTTGAAAACTAGACAGTTCGCCTACAAATGTCATTTTCTAACAAATAGCTTTCTTTATATATAAAATTGACTGAAAAATAACGAGTTCTTAACTATCTGGTTTGACCAGTGTTGGTCATATCGCGCGCTGTCCATCTTTGATCTGACCCGCCCATTGTCCGAGAGCTGTTACCCCATGGTAATGCTCTACTATCTGTTCAGGGATGAGGCTCACGGAACAACAGGCCCAGTCTTGGGAGGACCTGAATTGTACGAATTTGGTTCTAAGGTGCCTGTGAACGTAATGACATCTTTTTACCTTCCATTTTCTGTTGAATTTGGTGATAGCATCCAACGATGTATTGTGGACGGTGATTGGGCACCCGACAGCTGGGTAATTATAAGGACGTTCGTCTCATTGCACCTTTCGACACCCAGCAGTAAATCAATCCCTAGCCGACCGAAACACACCATATTGGTAAATCAGTCGGACTTGTGGCGAGCTCCTTTAAGCAGATGTACAGAAGAACAGTGGACGTGTCGACAAGCGCGCTAATTGCTACAAATTGATTATGTATGTGGATCCATAATAAACTCCGCTTATGGTGTTCCGAGGATTTCATGTAAACTTGAATTTCAGTTGATGTTTGTGGTATGCTACAGTAATCCGGCACACCTTCTACCCTGGAACTACAGGATGCTAATAAAACAAGTCAACGAGAAGCACACAACACCTCTAGAAAAAAACTCATCCTTACCTATAGTTGTGACGACTGTTGTTGCAAAATAAAAAGCTCCGGCAAATTTCCACTGTATTCCTGCTTTGTGTGGCACAGACTTTATCACATTTATCGTAATAGCCTGAAAATCCTCGGCAGTTATGTTATACTTTGTTCTAAAATCGTCCTCAACTTTCGTCAATTTCGCTTTTTCCTCCACTTCGTTTTCAGACTCAAGGGCGTCAAATACTGCAGCACCAACTAATAAGTAGGTAAAGGTACAGACAATAAGAGATAAAGTTCTAACATTTTGCTTCTTCATTTCTAGCCACCCAAACCGGTCATTTGGAACATCTAGGTCGCTTCGCGACCCAGTACTGAATGTCCAACAACGCTTGGCTTCAAGTGTGTATCCGCGGACCAGCCCTGGTTTAGTGATCTAAACACCAGGTGCAGCAATCCGAATTTGTATGAATCTTTCTAAGGGCAGGTGTCCATTTGTTGCCCCCGTAATTATTTTCGAAACTGCAGCGGACACTGAGTGATATTATTACAACCGCTTCGGTAATGTCTTGGTCTACCTCAAATGCAGTGCAATGAACCGTTCTTCTTAAAGGCTACCAATGTATCCTTGACAGCACTCGAAAGCATTTGAGTTTACATGAACTCGCTTGTTATCCATTGTGTATCAAACTGGTAGACGGTATATGCATAGCTTTCTGGTTCAGTCAGACGTCGGATGACGAGAGTTCAATCAGCATAAATTTTCAGAGATAGAGTTATGAGCAGCAGGCACCTTTTGGTAACGTATTTGTGATGGCACTGAGGTTTAACATGAAATGATGACAATTTACGACAGACAATGTAAAATTGTGAAAAATATGTACAGTTCAGGATGGTTAATCGCTATTTATAGAGTTGTAAATACATAAATATAAATATAGCTTTTATGAGATCACGGTTCATTCATTGATCCCTAACAGCTTGTGTAGCAGTCAAAGAACGTTATTTGGCAGTGTGTATTCATTCCTCCACCATGCGCAGTTTTGTGGGACCATCTGAAAAGCACAAGCTTGGTCAGTTTCTTGCTGAATAAACCCGTTTTCTTCCCTTTTACGCAATGAACTACCTCTTGTTTGCGTTCTGGTAAATACAGAGAGTTGTCAAACGCATTCCGACTTTATGCATTTTGCCTATACGTTAACTAGAGCAATGTTTTCAGCTTCCTGATAGGTCCTGCGTCGTTTTGCCATCAGCCGTTGAATAACTAGCCTCTATTTCATTACAGGGCGCACACGTATATCACTCGTTGTAGAGAATGAAAAACATACAGGACACAAGGTGCTGTAATATCAAGTACACGTTTTCTCACTTTCTCGCAGCTGTGAATTATCTATACCGTGTATATTACAATGTATGAAGCATGTGTGATCGTACACCACTAATGCTCTATACCTAGCAGAGCAGTCAACACCTGGCGATGTTAACGATGAATGTGTTAATACACACGTTTGCGTGTAAAGAGCTTAGGAATGGGCTTGGAATAAGTTCGTGTTTAACACGAGGCTCTAAAGAAATCGAAGAAGTCATCAGGAAGAAGTATTTTAGTGTGACGCCTTGTATCTGATGATGCAATTATGCCCAAGATACCATCCTCAACGAAACCGAACACACGCACCTTTATATCCAAAATTACAATCCTAGAAATCCAGCGAGCACTTCTTATTTCCAATGCATGAGTGTGTATGTTATCCTTTCTGACCGTAAAGCCAACTGGCTACAACATCTACACTTTCCAATATGTGTATTCTATCTCTATGGCTATATCCCTCTCCCAGAACACAGGATTATCGATCCGCCCTGTGCTCTTCAACACACACTACGACTACGGAGATCTACAATAATATACAGACACGCACACACAGCAAACCTGCAGCGGCTTTACAAATAATCCATTGAGAAAGGTATGAAATGCGTACAGCGAGTACCTATGAAATAAATCCAAAGTCACGCATAGAATAATTCTCTTTCTCCGGCCGTAACATTTTTTATACGATAAGCCAAGCTACGTAATCTCTCCATACCGCCATTTTCGTCTCGCATCCACAGATTCAGCCAGATGCGCATAGGGAATGAAAGTGAGCATGTTACGCGCAGAAGTAACGAGTGCCTGAGAGAATTTCAGAGCGCCTCACTCGTTGATCCAGAGAACGATAAACAGCTCTTCTGATGAGAAAGTCGAATGGAGTGCATACATATCATACCAGTATAGTTCTATCTTCGAATGGAGTGCATACATGACATACCAGCATAGTTCTATCTAATAAGGCCTCTGGTATAGCACTGTGCATAACTCGGGGACTTTGCTCACCCAGGAACCAGATTTATAGCAGAGATACCAAATTAGCAGACAGATGACTTAAAAGTATTTAAATAAAGCACAACGAATTCGTATCTTCATGGGGGGGGGGGGGGGGGGGGGCTGAGTCTGAAAGAAGAGCGACGGGGGTTCTCTTCAAATTTTTTAATGTGTACTATACTCGTTTTTTTTATACATTTTTAACTGGAAGCACAGTAAAGACTTTTTGAATGAGTAGCACTAAGTCACTGCTTAAAAGATTAATTGGGGTAATTTTGGTGTGTTTACTCTGGGACATAGTAAGCCTTGAGTATCGATAGGCCTTGTTAGAAGGCATATAAAAACATGACTTATGAGTCTTCGTTGTTCAGGCTAACATGGCTAAGGGTTTAATTGTGAACGAAGCGTGAAATGGAAGTGCATTCTTGTACACGGATTGTATTAACTGGGTTACAACTTTGTAAACAATACTAACAATGATTAATAGTAAATAAAGCACTACATGCACAGCTATGATATGTTTCACAGTCACGTGATGTGACGTCACCGTGGAACAAAGTGTACAAAGGGTACAAAGTGCGCTTATTTCTCCCATAAGTTTTGAAGATTATTGCATGTGCTGTGTTGTGTAGCATACACCAGGATAGAGGGTATGATAACAAGCACTTGGCTCAAAGTGTTCTATAAAGAGCTAAAAGTGCAATAAAAAAGGGCAGATCGTCCGCTATGGTTAACTGTGTCACTGTCATGGCAGTGCATAAGTACCATACCGGACAGTCTGCCGTCTTACATTGTGTTTTAAGTCACTTTCTACATAATAGAACAATTGAAGCCAAGTGCTTGCGTTTATATCTGTCTATTCTGTTGTACATGCTACACAACATAGCACATGCAATAATCTTCACATTCTAGGTTGCAACAGATGTAGGCAAAATGTTGCATAGTGTGTATAGAGGAAATGTATATATATGTATATATGCGTGTTATAACATGTTGTAAAAATGTTACAAATTGAATGCAAAACAATTCTTTGACGCAATGTAGCAAAAATGTTGTAAGTCTTCACCCAATCAGAAATAGGACTGGCGTCATATGAGCACTATCGTGGATGAATACATTAAAAAGGGCAAGGCCCCACTTTTTGCCTGCTTCGTTGATTTCCTGAAGGCGTATGACAGTGCATGGCAAATGGTCTTTTTTCAAATAACTTAAATATGATATTCGTCGTAATCTTTATAATATCATCAAAAGGATGCATCTCCAGAGTTCGGCATGTGTTCGCTCAAGTCGGTGCCAACGCTCGTTTTTTAGCTCACCTCTTAGCAGAGGTGAGCTTATCCCATACCGTGGCGTCCGTCGTCCGTCGTCGTCGTCGTCGTCGTCGTCGTCGTCGTCGTCGTCGTCGTCGTCGTCGTCGTCGTCGTCGTCGTCGTCGTCGTCGTCGTCCGTCGTCCGTTAGCAGGGCACGTTTCGTAACTGTTAGAGCTATTGAGTTGAAACTTAGTACACATGTACCCTTATGTAATGACACCTTGGAGACCAAGTTTCGGTCCGATTCGTTTCATGGTTTGGCCACCAGGGGGCCAAACGTTAAAAGTGAAAATATGCAATATCTCCCTTAATAGTAGTCGGGAAATTTTGAAAAAAATATGGTAGGTACTTCTAGCAAAGGTGCATCATATATCATCCGGGTTTTTGATTTGACCTCCTTTTCAAGGTCACAGAGGTCAAATGGTGTAAATTGGCCGTTAGGATGTAACGATGGCACGTTTCTAAACTGCAATGACTATTGATACCAAATTTGGTACACATTTACCCCTTAGTCAGGTGATCTCAGGGACCGAAGTTTGGTCCATTATGATTCACCACTTGACCACCAGGGGGCAAAATCCAAAAACCTTAAAAATGTGATTATTCCTTAACTTCTTGCCCGATTGCCACCAATTTGATATCATGGGTACATCTAACCACCATACAGTATATGTCACACAGGTTTTTAATTTGACCTTCTTGTCAAGGTCACAGGGGTCAAATGGCGTAAATTCGCCGTCAGGCCGTAACTATGGCACGTTTCTTAACTGCAATGATTATTGATCACAAATTAAGTACACATGTACCCCTTGGTCAGGTGATCTCAGGTACTGAAGTTTGGTGCGATCTGATTTGCCGTTCGGCCTCCAGGGAGGGGGCCAAATCCTAAATTCTTCAAAGTGCCATTATTCCTAGTAATGACTTGCCCGATTGGCACCAATTTTATATCATAGGTACATCTAATTCTAACAACCATTCAATGTGTCACCCGGGTCTTCTTTGATTTGACCTACTTTTCAAGGTCACAGAGGTCGAATGTACTGTAAATTGGCCATTTTGGGGAAATTGTAATTGCTTGGACCTACATCAAACCTAACACTACATGACACAATACCATGCTCTTTATCCATCTTTCCTCCACATGAGGTGAGCACAATGGCCCTGGCCATTTCATTCATTGTACTAATGGCGTCAAACAAGGTGAAACACTGAACCCCCTCCTATTTAGTCTCTTCATCAATGATCTGCCTACAAACTTATCAACAGATATTGATGCAACTGAACAAATCCCTTGCCTAAATGGCCGTTTTATTGGTCTTCTTTTGTATGCAAATGATTTAATCATCCTTTTGTAAAACAGCAAAGGGACTTCGCTCAATGCTGAATCGACTTGTACTTTTCTGTAACACTTCGTATTTAAAGATCAGTGTGAAGAAGACAAAGGTGATAAAAATAAGTGGTAACGGACATGCATGTAAGGAATCTTTCGTTTTCAAAGGTATCCTGTTAGAAAACTGTAGTTCATTCAAATACTTAGGTGAAATACTGAGTTCTTCAGGATCTTTTGTAAAAGCTAAAATTAATGCTTCATGTAAGGCTAAGAAGTTCTTTTTAGTCTCAGTTCTTGTCTGCATAATAAGGGGATCAACCCAAAAAGTAGTATTAACATTTTTGACAAAATTATTTCACCAATCTGTACATATGGGGCCGAAATTATGTCGGCTGAAGATTTAAGAAAGGGGAAATTTCGGAGAGTCTGGTCCGTTGAGCAGAAGTTGCATGATTCTATCCTTGAACATGTAAATATAGATTTTTATAAATTCCTTCTCGGTGTAAATAAAAAATCTGGAAGTATTCCCTCTGTGAGCGAACTTGGGAGATTCCCCAATGGGGAGATTCCCCATCGGTATTGATATCATATGACAACTATCATGTTCACTTAAACATGTTAAATAAAACTGACAAACCAGTCTTGATCGATGCTTAATTAGTGAATCAACATTTTCAGATTCAAACGGTTTTTACTCCTGGTTCTCGTTCTATAAAGAATTATCAATGAAAATCGATATCGATCTATGTAAAACAGATAGTAATACTAAGTCAATTAAGAAGCACATGCAAGATTGATATACATTATTCTGGTATAAAAACTTTTATCAGAAATACATAGGTTAAAACGAGGGGAATTTTTGTACATATGTATCATATAAGAGTAGATTCGACTAGGAAAATTATTTTGATGATATTCACAATAAGGAACACAGGTTCTACCTCACCTAATTACGATTAAGTATTCATTGTCTTTGAATTGAGGAGGGCCGTCACAGCCGCCCTGTTATTCCAAGGGATGAGAGATGGTGTACTCACTGCCTATCATCGGATATTAAGGCTATCGATGATGAGATGGACTTCTTATGTTCTTGTCCCTTGCTCTCCAACGTGATAAATATTTAAGCAAAGACCGACTAGGACTAAATAATGAAATTGCATCTAAAAAATTGATGCTTTACCTTTTATCAGCTGAAAATATTGTGGCTCGCCTCTCCGGCAAATTCACCAACTCTCTCTCACTCTTAAGTAATTCATGTATTATTTGACGGGACACACTAAACTAAAAGCCAAGAGCCAACAGCCAATACTTTATTTAAAAGCCAAGTGCCTCCAGGAAAGCTACGAGCAAAGGGAAAATATAGGAAAATGAATATAATTATTATCTTTGGGAGCCCGAGGCCCACAGCTGCTAATGAATAAAGTTTTTTTGTAACCGTTTATGACGTTGTAAGACATCGCCGCTTAGGGGGTTGTCTGCAGTCTGGATTTTTTATCGTACTATCGTTACGCCGTCTGTTTATATGGTGTATCTTGTGCCTGCACTTCATACACTCTGTACAGTCACACGTTTTTGTCATTCGGGCCGTATAAAATGGATCCGGGTGGGGATGCCAGCTCCCCAGAAAAACGCCTGGGGCCTACCGGCGATTTTACATGACCTGCTATCGCGTATTGGATATAACATTGACCAGTAGGACCGTGTAGATGGCGCAGTGATAGACAAGTACGTACGCCCAGCTGTCCAGTAAAAAAGGTGATCATGGCTCTTGACTACCTGCACAGAAAATTGCGTGATGCTGGGGGTGACTGCCCATAAGTCCGAAGGCCTTGTGAACCTTCGGACTTGTGGACCCTTTTACATTACTTTCGGACTCATGGACCTTCGGACTTTTGGACCTCCGGACTTATGGGCAGTCACCACGCATGCTACATGCGTCTGAGACAGTGCATGCTACATGTATTGCAGGCATACCTGGTACAGGTCGAATCAGGCATTATTTTAATTTACCATTAGCACCGCCATCGCTATCAGTCAACCAATGTCAGCCGGGTCCACTGTATCAAGTGTGTGTTTTCATCTATTTTTGGTGCACCCCAACATACACCGAGATGGTGACTTGTTGTTTGCGACCATTATCATTATTCTTGGTTACTTTACTTACTTTTACTTTTACCTACTGGTATACGCCTGCCTACTGTAGGTCGTTTATGCCAGCAACGGAAATATCGCCTATGGGATATACAGCAGCTGTTAGTTCTAATCAGCCGTGTCCCTACTTTGCAGAACATTACATTTGTTACCCACGACAACAACGACACTCTACTTGCCATCCACAAACTACAACAATCAACCCCACCATGTGCACGATTCATTGAAAACATCCTCCTTGCCCTGCAACCTGACAAGCCAACAGGAACTATCAGCAATGTGCATACCCTTGCGCACTGCACAAATACTGCCCAGAATCAGCTGGCTTCGTATACATGCTCATCAGCGGTACAAATCCTAATTTCGCACATGTCGGAGACATTACCAACTTTCGCTACCATCGGGTAGTGCGCAGGCGCGGCCATGACGCTACCGCGACGTCCAGCGTATGTACAGTCAATGCATAGGCGGCTAAGGAAAAACCCCTCCTATGGTCACATAAGTAACGGAAATGAAATATTTCACCTGGATCTGGCAACTTCAGGTGTTTATAAAGGCAGCCATATCAATTTTAAATCAAAAGGAAATAGTTCATACGCTTCCTTTTTGCTGTTGAAAATGAGTAGTCTAGTGTTATTACGAGGCCTTGAGAAACAGGAAAATGCTGAAATACACGATTTTCGAATGCAATTTGACAAAAAGTATGAGGCGGAATTGTTCTATTTCACCTGGCCTTATAAACTAGAGGTGTTCGTCAATAAAATCCAATATAAAAGTATTCTTTTTCAAAACATCCATCCACTTCCATTTTTTGGTTGAAATATGATCCATTCAACCTAATTTGGCTCATAAAAGTCCATAAAATCAGATTAGCGCACCAAAATCGTCTCCATCGAAAATCAAGTTCCCGCCAAGGATTCTACTTCAAGGGCTTTAGTTTCGCTTCTTCCCGCTAGATGGCGAAGGTGTGCCACCAGCTGAATGCTTTGGCCAACTGATTTTACAGTTCAAATGTGGGGTTTGGTGAGAACTAAGGGCCTCTCTTATCAAAGCAGGTTTTAACTAGGGATTGGTAGAGAGTCCATAACCTCTGAAAATGGGGTTGGCAGTCCTCTGCCTTTCTTTAAATTTTTCAGAATGACTGTTGAACAAAGAATCAAGAAGCTCTGCTGTCATTTGATCTCCAAAAGTGTCTTCAGAGTGAAACACAGGTAGTCAGAAGAGGCCTATCCCACAGAAGTACGGCTCAACTGAGGTTCCGCGTTTTTCAGTATGACACTACTGTCATACTCCTAGCCTATCCTAGGATTAAAATACAAACACCAAAGGGAGAATATTTAATCAACAATACAAATAAAACTTTATTGAGCATTTTGCTTCACTTTTGATTATGTTAAAAAGTACATACAAAAATATTTCAAAACAATTACAATAAAAAATATTTGAAAACTTCAACAATAAAAACTTTCAGTCCACGAAATTCATTAGTTACTCTAGAACAAATAGTTGCCAAACGCTGGTTCACACGCTCCGAGTAATCTTTGATTTTGTAGAACCGCAAAGCACAATTAAGCAGTGAAACATATGTGAGCTCCGGGTATTTAGCTTTAAGGCTACTTAACTCCTTAACAAACAGATTAGTAAGATTGAGGGAAAAGGCTATTGGTTCACTACATCTTGACCTAAGGTAATCAAATGATGTGACTGTTGCAACTTCCTGGGAGAATTTTATGAGCTGTACTTTACTGAGACAATCAGACATTCTGAAGACAGTGCTGGAGTGAAACTACAACCTTGTGAAAAATGTTTTCCTGAGTAAAGATGATCAAAGTTACACCTTACATGCATGTACAGTAGGCCCAAATCACAATGGCAAATAAATCATAAAGGATGCGACATCAAACGAACAAAGTGGCAACGTCAGTGGCAACCGACAACACTTTCAACACAAGGAACTCCTTTGGAAATCTGCATCCTTTGACTAACACACCATCTTGAACACAGTATGAACCATGGGAAAATGAAATCACAGTTTTGGCCTTCACTGGGAATGTAACCTTCACTCCTTGTCCTTTCTTGTCAAGTCTGTACCACCAGTTTTCAGGTAAGTTTAGTTCAGCAAAATCATCCCTGTCATACTTTAAAAAAGCTGGATCCTGATCATTGATATCATTTGGTTGTCCTTTGCCATAAAAAACGTAACGGAAAATGTCAAGTGGGAACGGGATTTTCACTTCAACACTGCCCTCTACAAGACCACGTTGAAGAGTTTCATAAAAATCTTTCGAAGCAAAGACGAGGCGTTTTGTGTCGATTAAGTCGATATCTGGATTGTTGAATTGATCGATCCACGCCTTGGGAATATGATAAGCTGGTTCCCATGTGACATCATAGAGTCCGAACCCTCTCCACTGTACTAGGTACTGCAGGGACTTCCCCTGAAAAAAGATACTTTATTAAAAACCTGCACACTGGTTGGGATCTAAGGGCCTGAACCGACTGTCCCGTTTTACCGCCGCAAGGAAAAATCCTTTATTCCAGAGCAAATGCCAGGAATTGAACAAAGGAATTCGCTGACCGTGCAGCTCGACAGGAGGAACAGGCCTTAAGGGTGTAAAAAATCAAGAAGGGGAGGCAAATGGTACTTATACTTGGCCTAGCAGGGTTACTGCAAGCGAATAAACACAAATATTTTTGGAGTGTGACCTGCTGCCAGTGGGTGCTGGATCACTGCCACTGGGAGGGTGGGGGGTACATAGCCTTTTTAAAAAAACAGACGGCTAACCCTGTCCCTGGAATCTATTTAGGCAGGCCGTCCAACAATGTAGGTCTCTAGTTTACCCCAAGTAGAAGTCAAAGAACGACGACACCCAATAATTTGTATTAGAATTTGAAATGGTTACACACCACAACAGTTTGCCGTGCATTTGTACACATTTGGCGTGTATATTTGCTAGCGTAGCAGGTTTGCGTTAAACACTTGCCTCTTTCTTCTTCGTTATTATTCTTTCTATGAAATATTGCTCGTCTAGAACAACGTTGGGTACTCGTACAGCCTTTCTGCGTTCAGTTTGGATCTTTAAGTCGAACAGTTCTGTGTAATTGACATTTTTTTTGCGTAGATTGTACGGCTGATCACACTGAAGCGCGGTTTCCATGGGCGCATCCATCTTGAAGGTGAGCGCCCCTAGCGGCGGCCAGCAAAAATAAAATGACAGCGAAAGTTGGTAATGAACAGCAAATACATTGTTCGACGCCTTCAGCAACATAACAGTGGACACGGTTCCCAATTTACCAACCAGCCACACCTACGCCCATGGCAGTGTCTCGTACTAGTCTACCACTTTCCCGCTGACGCCCACCATAGGGAAAATATCATTGCAAGGACGCTGTTTGAACATCGTTGGCATGAACTCGACGCACAAGACCATTTCGCCAACACTCGAAGCATTTTCACAAATGGGGAGATTGTCTTCAAACAGCTAAGGCAAGAAAACCATGACTTGGTATGGGAGGTGCTTGGCCAAGTACCACAATAGCAATGTAAGTGCCCCTACTTTCACCCTATTCCCATTTATACAACAGTACGTGCCTGAGGTATGCACACAAGTCCACTTTCCTTTCCCCCACTTCCAATTCATGACAACCACATTATTATATCGTTATCAAGACACTATCACATCATGAACCATGTACATGTCTGTTGAGAGGCAGCATTGACTGGCCCTGCCAGTGATGCTCTCTCTCACCGCCATTGGCAAAATAGCTTTCTATCTTGCCACATTATCTTCAAATGACATGCTTTTATCAATACATGTTACATATCCCAATGCTGTGCCAATATCATGTTGCGAAGTTGCTCATTATCATGATAATGACGATGATGATATATCCCTTCAATGTCCTTTCCTACAGCCTAAACATTTCATGCAGGGTTCTTGCTAATTAATGTGGTTTCTTTATGGCATGGGCAGTAACCTTGGCCAAGGCACTTAGAATAGATATCAGCAGATTGGTGGCATCTAGGGAAATAAATTCATGATCTTGGGTTCATCAGCTCCTTGCTACTTTGTTACTGACTATCTCTGTTGTGTTGTCCTTTGAACCTCAGTCGGGCCTGCGGCCCTCGATATTACCTAAGTCTCAGTGGCCTGTGGCATAACCAATCCCATTGTGAACCTAACGCCGATAGGCTTGTCTATACAGTATATTAACTTGTAAAAGTCTCTTTATGTCTGCCACCGCCTTAACTTCCAGATGCCTAATTTTTTAGTATGTGCATGTGTATTTTACCTGTGAAGCCATTCGACGACGTCTCCAATCCATATTTTCAGCGCAAAATGTTTTTTTCGTGTGTTATTTTCGTATGAATAGCTTACCAGTAGGTAATAGACGGTGCTGCCACCTAAGCCCCGCACCTGAGCTATAGGTGCAAGATCGCCCGGCCATTTTAAGGAATTCTGGTGGTACTGGCCTACACGCCAGCGTCCTGGGTTCGGAACACTTATCATTGTGATTCTTATCATTTTTGAGTGAATATATAATTAAAGTGAATAAACAAAAATTTGCGAAATATAGCTGTTCTGATCGCACAGGAGTTTTACTTTACGTACTGTTAAATTTGAGGATGGAATTTGACCACATTTGAAGTGCATAAGTGCCAATTAAGCCAGATAAATGAAGAAAACGACAAAGCCAGGCCGTCATGACATGCGCGCGCCGCCTGTTGTTAGTTGAATAAACTAATGTAATATAGATTCCCAGCCTCGACCAATATAAATATACTAGTATATATATGCATAGTGGTTACGACAACTCCGAAACCGACACCCTAAGTACATACTTTATACCATATAACGGCAACTGCATCGTCCCACCATGTTCACAGTTTCTATATTCAAATCCCATCGGAATATCACATCATACTAGAAAATGCCAAGACTGTCGATGCAGTCATTACAGATTTGTCGCGGGGATTTGATTGATCGGACATAGGCCTACCCCAAAGGAGGTTCCACGGTGACATCACAGATTGTTTTCAAAATTGCGGCTCCAATTTAAACAAAGACACGAGTTGCATTCGACATTTTTATCGGTATAAAATCACATGAACTACCTAAATAAACAATCACGAACTAAAACCCAAAAGTGTAATCCACTGGTAGATGATAGAAGTGTGCATTGGAAGTGCATTTGAAAGCGTCGACAGACAATAAACCATCCCTATCTTGACCGATTATTTTTTGAAAAATACTAAATGGGGTACTTTAATTTGACTTACATATTGTTTGATATCTTTGGCCTGTCTTGAATCGAGATACTTCGTGATATCTGACGTAAAAGCGACTGAAAAGTCACTCTGGTCAATCGAGCGTAGGTGGAGTACAAGTTGTTCTTTCTTTTTGTCTTCCAGTTTGTTAATGCAGAATTTGAGTAGGTGCTTTCCAAGGCCTAAATAAATCCAATGCAGGATTCCAACTGGAATGTCCCTGTAATGAAAATATGAGAACATGAGCACAAACTTGGCATATCGTAGTGTCCTCTTTTTAACCACCGTAAATGAAATTTACATTGCTCCCGTTCTCCAAAATAACTGTCTGTTAAACCATCATTATGTTGGGACGGTGATATGAAGAGAACAGTTGAAAATCTTAGCCATAAAGCCTACAGGTATACGTAGGCCTATGCGGCAATAGCCTTTTCATGGCCATGCTAATACCTTCACCAGATCCAGATGTTTTGCGGCCAGCATATGAAACGTATTTACGGTGTTTAGCAGAATTTAAATGTACTTGATAATTACGGGAATGGTTAGTATTAAATCGGCACGTAGCACAACTGAATGTTGGCAAAATAAGATCGAATTTTCCTCTTCTTTGGCGTTTTCCAGGCGGCGAGTCCCCCATGATGATCGAATTCATTAAAATAATAACCGCAACAGACGATTTGACACCTGCGGTGTTGGTTTTTTTGCAATGACGTAATATGGATGCAGTGACGTTGCAGCTTCACACATTGTTGGCGCCACAAGTTTCATGGAATCTGATCTCCGTGACGTCGTTTACGTCACAACGTTTCGCAGCATCCGTCTTCTTCCCCAGCGAAACCAAGAGGCGCTCCGTAATTTTGTCCGAAAACTGCAGATTTTCAGTCAAGATATGTATGAGGTAAGTTTTAAAACAAAAAATCATCGTCATTAATCACATGTGTTCCGTGTTGACTTTACCTTGAGCTCATTTTGTTCCACATTTAAGATACAAAACCCAAAGTGAAAGCAACCGCCTCCTTCTCCATGCAATGCACATAGCCTACATGTATGCCTACGTGATTTGCTCTTTTTACTCGGCCGGTATTTAAGTCACGTAACCCCTCTCCATCCCGAAAACTGTTCTATCATTTGATATAGTCTATATTCCCGCTGCACAATACTTTTTTAATTTTCAAGCCTTGCCCCCTCACACACACACGTGTGTTTTATTCTCAAACATACTGTGCAGTTAGTTGAGTTGCAGAATACTTGACTTGCCAAACTCAGAAATGCAGCGCCACTCGCGGACAAAGATAGAACAACTCGACATTTTTTTCACCGGTTTTCGCTGCGCATGCGTACCAGCCATCCGGAAACTAATAATGGCCGCAATCTGAACTTGTTTTGTGTAAGTTTTTGAGAGTTCAAAAGTTCTTTAAGGCTCATGATTTAAGATAATTTAGCAATCTGATAACTATTACGTGTTAAGAAACAGACGTACCACTACCACAGAAGATTTATAAACATGACCACGAAAAGCGGAAATCAACTAAAGATGACGGCTGGTACGCATGCTCAGCGAAAACCGGTGAAAAAAATGTCGAGTTGTTCTATCTTTGTCCGCGAGTGGCGCTGCATTTCTGAGTTTGGAAAGTCAAGTATTGCATGTTTGTTGTGATGGTTGAAGCTTATTTAACGAACTCAGTTGACTTATCCTATAGTGTTCATGGGTATGGCTGCCGTAAATAGACGAATCATTCCACGTAAGGCAACTTAAACTTTTTAAAACTCGAAAGCGAGCAAACTGGCGCCCTTGAAATACCAACAGTACGTTAACTAAATTGGCCGGTACGAAAGCATTTGAATTTACCACTAAAACACAGCGCGGGAAACAGCTGCCCACAAAGCGCAAACGATTGTGTGGCGCATTTCAGTCGGCGCATGAAGTACATCTGATTGGTCGGCCGGTGTAAAAAAATAAATAATCTCTCAACCTCGATTCCATTGAGAGAATTGTATGCAAAATGTAGACTTCGATACCTGGAGCCGTGAAATGCTAAATTGGCAGTGGGCGGAGACCACGTGAATGAAATTCTTCGTTGCGTGGCAATATTTGGAAGGCCGTTTCATTCACCATCCATTAGTCCAGTCACCCTGAAGCCCGCTGTCCGAGTTATGTGTGAATATGATAGTTACTCTAAGATATGA
Organism: Lineus longissimus; assembly: GCF_910592395.1. Classification (NCBI taxonomy): domain Eukaryota; kingdom Metazoa; phylum Nemertea; class Pilidiophora; order Heteronemertea; family Lineidae; genus Lineus; species Lineus longissimus. The sequence continues at coordinate 8,378,377 of NC_088326.1, forward strand.
TATGCCTCCTCGTCCAGTAGGCCTACTTCTGGTTTATGATAAATGTCCGTCGTTCGAAAACGCATCAGGACGGATTTCAGCTTCTGGGTGGGGGTGGGGGACTGCCAGACTGACCCGGTGTAAAAGTAGAAAGTGTCACCCCTGGAAAAAGTGTCCGGGCCTGTTGTAATCAGACAGATTATTGCATATGGTTCTATAGAGGCCATGGCCGTCAACAGCTCAGCGCATAATAGAATCCTTTGTTTCCGACATTTCATCCTAGGACATTTTAAACTTCTACACCGGCCCAGTCCCTGTTTGTGGCCAAAAGTGTGGTTTCCCGCTAAACAATGCCGACATGCGACATTCCGTGGGGCACCAATGTAAAATTGAAAAGGTATATAAAATCATTAAAATTTTCCTTCGCCGGATCAGAAATTCGCATAAGAGATTAGTACGAAATCCAGGGGCTTTTATACAAGACACTTCTGTCTTTAACTGTACATCCCTGCGGTATACCTGTGAGTATTACTTGATATTACCCACCATGCAGATAATGTTTCGTCAGAACGTATCCAAATATCACTCTGTAACTTTACAGGTGTCACAAGAAGAGTCGGTGCCTGCAAAAGCCGGAAGCCAGGAACTATTCGATGAAGAAGTTGCTGTTCGGTCGCCTTCTCCCCCGCCAAGCAGAAATCGAAATATAGTGGTGCCCAGCACAAGTTCAACAGCAGATGGACGTTCTGGGCAGTTGGCCGAAATCCGTAAGTTTATAAAATAAAATATCATAATGTTCATAGCTGGGTCCTCCAATCTCTAATATTGACAATACGCTGTTGTCACCTGAAACGGCGGGTTTATTTATTTCGGGAACATTTACCTAGGCTAAGACTAGAGACTCCTCTCAACCCTAATTTATGTAGGGCGACAGAGACTAAATCAATAGTGTGCGACATCCGGGATACTGGTGACGACATAGGATCGTTCCCGCGCTCTCTATGGTATATACATGTAATCGCAGAATGCTATTTAAATTGCTCGGTCTCGCGTTCGCAGGGTTTTGCGCCTTCGGCGCTCGCATTTTGCGAAACGGGCCACCCACCCCCTCCCCCACCCCTGCTGCGACATCACGCTCCGCCCCTGATAATCGACGCTTCTTTTATCATTTTCTTCTCACACTTCAGATATACTTATATATGTGTAGTGAGGTCCTCGAACATGTTTATTAAACGTGGCCAACATATAAAGCAATTAAACCAATTTTCTATACATTTGATACATGCTGTCTCTGCTTCACTTCAGTCAAAGAGTTGGCGTACTTAAGAAATAAAAGGCTTCTGACCACCAGAAGGCGGCCAATAACAAAATGGCTAATCAGATAGATGCCATGACAAGAGAAATCGCATCTCTGAAGAAGATGTTATCAAAAGCATTCAAAGTAACCGAGTCAGTTATAATGGTGAGGTTCAACAACTATTGAAGAAGAATTCTTAATCTGAATACATTGTAATTTTATCTCATGATCTAAGAAACTAGGGATATTATGAATATCAGGGTCATTAGCGCAGACGGTAATGAGATCTATGTAGCTGGTGAAGAAGTAAAAAAAGTCCCCTGGAAAAAGTGTCCGGGTCTATTGTAGCTCAGAGACTGAAGCGCATATTAGAAACCTTTGTTCCCCGGACATTCTATCCAAATTATAGGACATTTTAAACTTCTACACCGGAAAACGGCAGGGGTGATAATGGACTTTGACTGACAGGTATGGACATATTCTCTATACATATCATTGTGGCAGTTTGTGCAACTTCAAATAAGGCCTTTATGAATGGTTACGTTTATTTTCTTACATTTACAGATCTATTTGCAGGAACCATATGACTGTTGGCTAAAAAAGTCATTTTCCTTTGACGTATGCATGCCAGACAACAGCCAATTGCTAGCAGTAAGTCAAGTTTTGAATTACAGTAGTTAGTAACCATAAACTGATGATCCCACGCCATGCAAACATTTCAAATCATGCTAGGTGTTCAGTGGTAGGCCTCATAATCAAGGACAACAATCACAACCAATCAGAATAACAACTCGTTTAACCCTCTTTGTAAAACATGGCAATGATAAGGCCATGATGATCTTTCTGTTACCACCACGGCCACGGTGTCCGAAGGCCTGATCCAAGCCTATCTATTGACTGAAGTCATTCTAAATACTAGTTGACGGAACATGTGTACTACATAGTCACTAGTGTTTTAAATATGATTCACCTTTCACCATGTCCTTTCTCTTTGAAGGATAAAATAACATCGCCGCTGAATCCGCACATTATCCAGGCGTGCTACAGTCACAAGAAACATAGGTTTACTCAATACAGGAGTGACCTGAAGAGAAAGGTAATTCGTCTAATTTGTATGCATCTGCCTGGGTCCATCCAGAATACAGTTACCTTGTCTTTCGGCCAAGCTATAGCAATCGAAATCAATAAACGTAATTCACACAGTATGGAACATACACATGATTAACATTGAGTGTTCACCCCGGGGTGTTCACTAAACGATCTTAAGTTATTAATTAACGGCCCCAAAACTTATGAGAATCAATTATTAGAGTCCCAGGGTAACTTACATATATGTCGCTATTAGCCTATTAGCAGCAGCGTATTAAGTGCTTAAGTCGCTTGACCAGTCTTATGTAACCTGGTACAATCACATGCACATCAACATCAACATTTCCACTCAACTGACAATATACTGCTCATCGTGATTATGTTGAATAGGATTGTCTGATGAGTGCTGTCTGCGTTGTTGGGCTGGAGTTTTGATATTATTCACCCTGCCCATTAACATAAATCTAAACTTATCTGATATTAACATATCTGATCTAGATTGATCTGACCTGTTCTGCTTGATAGATTTACTGTAAGTGTATATTTCTATTCAACAGCTAAATGGAAACCCCAAGGGAGTACATCCCATGGCCATGCCGGTCGGCAGGTTCAGCGACTATATCTTTGCGAAGGTGTTGAGAACTCCGTTGGAGACGAAGAAGAGTCAGAGACAGGCTCTCATGATTGTAAGTATTATAGGTAGACATCATAATTGGACCATTGGAATTAACTTCGTTCAGATGCTCTCCAGTTTGGTTTTAAATTCAACATGCATGAGTTGATCTCCGTATAGAACTCAACCTAAATGCAGTTCTCGATACATAATTCATCCAACAGTGTGATATGTGCTTGTCATGGACCTGCCATAGAGGTACGATATATGTTTCATTACATGTATTCAGTTAGCAGCAAACATGTATCTGCAGATTGCAAGTGCACCCCTCATGTACATGGAGATGGCCAAAATTAGACTATTCATCACTACTTTATTTATTTTTATTTATTTTATTTATTTATTTAATCGTACATAATAGTACATTCAACAGAGTGCAGTGCTGTATTGTGCAGTGAGAAAAATAAATAGATGAAAGAACATTTTAAAACAAGTTAGAAACAGGCAGCGAATGCCACAACTAATTACCAGTGATACTCAATTGAACTTGTTTATACAGATATTATATTATATTAAATTATTCAGTCTCAGGTGTCTGTAGAATTTAGTTTACACATAAATCATTTAATATAGTATTAATCTCATCAAGAATAAAGAAATTGCGGTCTCTATTGTCTCTCGAACTTATCATATCTCTGATGACATTTGCCTTGTCTCTTAGAATGACTGTTGCATCATTTAAAAAAACAGTTTTATTCATAGAAATATGTGTAACATCATATTTTGTAACACCCGCTTTTGCACACACGGTATTGATGTTGTTAGCGACCTGTGAATTACTACCCTTCAGAGCCAACTGACCGGCGATTCTTAGCAATGGGTTAGTGCTTCTTGCTATCCCACCAATGAATTTTAAGAAGCGCGTATGGAGTTGCAGTTCTGGGGGTAGGTCTTCACAGATGAGTGGGAGCAGATTAGAGTGTGTCAAATAGGACACATAATATAATTTCCTGACACATTTCCTCCAGGCGACGCAGAATCGATAAAGTTTTCTGGGGGTAAAATTCCAGAGCACGCATCCATATAGTGCCATTGCGAAGGATTTGACCAGACAAACAGCCATACCCTGTGATATTGCATTCTTATTAATCGTTCGCCATTTGCATTGCAGCGCTCATTTGCCTACAGCGTCAAGCTGTTCCGTCGAGGTGAGGGCCCAGCAGAGCCAGAGGAGAACGACTTTTGGCGTGGCTATACGAATTACAGGTGCCTGGCTGTGGATAGCCCCGACAGCTGGGCCAAGCTGTTGGAGATAGACGATAAGCGGGTGGGGAAAGCCATTGATTGTAACATGTAATTATGGGGGTTAATTGAATAGAAGGGATTAATTGTAAATAATTGTAAAGCGGGTGGGGAAGCCGTTGATTGTAACATGTTAATATGGGGGTTAATTGTATAGAAGGGATTAATTGTAAGTAATTGTAAAGTAAAATGATTGTGAATAAGGGGCAAATAAGATTTTAATTCAAATGTAAATAAAGTGATTGTAATAAAAGGAGTAAATTTCATTGTAATTGTAATTAACGTGTAAATGAAATGATTGTAAATAAGATGAAAAAATTATTGTAAGGTATGGTGTAAAGTGCACATTAAGTTTAATATAATAAATATGGGTTAAAAAGATTTTATTTCTTGTTCTTTCTGTACAACTCTCACAGCTAATTTTAAACTGATTAACCGCAAAAAATTAGGCAGATAATCAAAATAAAATCAGTTGTGAAACGATGCCATTCACTAAGTATGTCTTAGGTGGTAATGAAATACACAGGACAAGGACAAAGTATACTTATAAGGGATGTTTAAGTGATCACATTTCATCCAATCAGGAGGGAGCAAAAATGATACACTCTGACACTAGTGGAACTATGATGAAACTCACAGCATAGAATCTACCACGGAAGTCCCATGAACGTTCCATCCATGGAAGCCCCATGAACGTTCCACCTATGGCCCATCAGTGGATAGCTGATGGGAGACCAGTTGTTTGCGATAATCATGAACTATCCATCCATGGGCTCCATGGATGGAACGTTCATGAGCCATCAGCTATCCGTGGACGGAAACTTTTGCCTGATAAGTTCGAGAGACAATAGAGACCGCAATTTCTTTATTCTTGATGAGATTAATACTATATTAAATTCAATCATTGAATTTAATAAATTTTCACAACACTAATGTTAAATTCATAGTCTGTGATTAGTTTTCCGACTTTTATCACGGTAGATGTTCGCAGCATATCCAAATGTTGACATGGACTGACCTTCACATTATGCGGTTGTTCTTATTGATAGAAGCAGAAAAGGGAATTTCCCAACCCTTTCCCCCAAAAATACGAACTACTGAGACAGAAGCCACCAAATATGCAATTATCTCCCCTCGTTTTCTTAACTTTCGAGTCCTATGAAGATGACCAATATTTTGTACATAGGGGCCTACATAGGGATGGATTGTGTACATGGTGTAGTGTAAGTTGCATAAGGCGATCCCATTTACGGCCGCTTGGGAAATTGACAGAACTGTACGTCAATATTAATTTTTACATGACTGATACCGTCTCATAATGTTTTGCGACAACTTTTTAGTGAATCTGATTACTTAAGGCTGACAGACCTGAAACAATAAACAACCAACTACATAGATTTTAATCGCTTCAATGTGGACACAACGGCCGTGCAGACAGGCCAGTTTCGTTTGATGAAACGTAACAACTATCCCATTTAATTCCTTACATGTGATTTGATGACTCCGGCGGCATGCCGACCATTCGTCCCATCTTGAAACTGGGTGCAATTGTTATGCTTCTCCGAACCTTCACATCCCAAAAGGACTCTATATGAAAGACGGTTTTAAACTTCGGTTCAATTTTCTGGGAGAACGTGTACGACTCTCACTCCGACTTCAACTGAGTTTGAGGCTGAGAGTCATTTAGTGAAATATTTAATTTCACTGAATTGTTGAACGCTTTCATATTGAAAAACAACCTGTATCTGCAAAATCATTTTTGAAATTCCAAATTGGACCTGTGCACTAGACGGATATAATGAAGTCGTCATCCAAGTCGTAATAGGCAATCATGACGACCCTGAATACGACTTCATAATTTCCTCCTCATGCACAGGTCCGATCTCGAATTCTCAAATCCTTGTACATCTACACGTAGTTTATCAATATGAAAAGGTTCGTCACTTAATTTGAATCGAAGTTGTCACTAGATGAAATTAATTCACTCTGAAAGTTGAAGTCGGTGTGGGAGTCGTAAATGATGCGCATTAGGGAGGTAAGATCAGCTCCTACTCCCACTCCCACTCCGACTCCCCACTCCAACTCGAGTCGGTAGTCGTGACGCGATGACGCGGTTAAGAAATTCCGAACCCGACTCGTCAGCCGGGTAGTCAGTTCCACTCCGTAACGATAGGTGTCGTAACCAACTAACTTGATGCAATTGTTCTACATAACCATTACAAAGAGTTAAAACCCATTTTATGATAATAATTTATTAAGAAATATTGATTTTTTCAAGTCGGAGTAATCGGAGAATACTTACGACTCAGGTCCCAGTCGTTTTCACGAGCGAGTAAACAACATAACGCGGTGAAACCCCGTTCTTATTGATGACGTAGTTCACAAAAAGGGAATCACCCGAGTGGGAGTGGGAGTCGGAGCTGATCTTAACCTCCCTATTGTCTCCAGCTGAACGAACGAGTAGGTCTGGGTCTGGGATGCGAGGCATGTTGTTCTGGAATCCTTCGGAGGTCAATCCTTTGTCCGTGACTATACTACAACCTAGACATTATTATATTTGTAGAGACCCCGGGGCGACGACGATCGTTTAGAGCACTTTCGATGGATTTTATTTGATGCATACAACTAGGTGGCGCCACCTTTTGTACCACACATGTCCCTGAAATGGTGTGAAATGGGTCCAAAATTGGCCTGGTTTGTGTAAAGTTCGCCTGGTCATAGATTGGGGGAATAATATGTATTTCTTCGTAACGCGACCAACATGTGATAGCCTGGGGAATACTCTCTCCTTAAATCAAATAAAACAAACAGTCTTTAAAAAAGATGTGGTTCGAATTGTGGGCAGGACAGGGACTGAGGTTTTTGCGTATATGATGGGGGCAATCTGGGCAGGAGTTGTTGAAATGTGATGTGGTATCATCAGAGGAACCTGTCATAGATGTTTTCATTGTAAATCTATATAGGTAGCAGCGTTCAGGAGAAATTACCGACACGCATACTTTATGCATTGAATTAGCTGAACACCACCAGGAGATCAAAATAGGCCTATATTCATCATTATGCATGTTCTATAGGATGACTGGGGAAATAGACGCAGGATCACTCCCATAGGAATTTGTCGCATTCAGTAGGCCTATGAAGCTTAGGAATGCAATTGCGAATTGATCTGTGATGGCTTATTGCTAGAACATGTATAATGATAAATATAGCCCTATTTTGATCTCCTGGTGGTGGCCAGCTAAATGCATACAGTACTGTTTTTACCGTAATTCAACTGTGTGGCGTACCAAATCAGGTGATTCGAAATTCCCGCCACGCTTACTCGCGAACTCAACTGGCTATTGAGAGGCGGCAGCACCAACAATTTAGACGGCGCGGATTTTTGGCGACTAAATGTTGAATATCTGCAAAAATCAAGTTGCTAATCCACCAAATCAGGGTGAAAGGCGAATATCACTGTTAATGCGATGCTGCTGTGAAAAAAGTGTAGCATTTGATGGCGCCAGCAAGCTAAAATGTGTACATTCACATCGCGTATTGACAGCTTGACCTCCACAAGCAGACAATCGACTCAATATAAGATTACTACGCTATAAATCGGCGATGTATGGAACAAAATGGGTATCAAATAAATTATTTATTCAGCAGGTTATAGCGGCTATTAGTAAGTTCAAGTGGGCGAATCAAGCTGAGATTAATCTGAGGGATCTAGGCAGAATACGTTACAAACATGAGAACTAATTTGTTCACGCAGATGCACACATGGGATTATAGAGGAGTAAAAACGAATAACCAAACACAGATGGTGGTTCGCAATCGAACCACCAAAAAACATAGGGTCGTTGCGGCTTTTCATTGATCAAATTTAATTGACTGGGAGTGAAAATATAGGTATTGACTATCCCGCCACTTTTGCCAGAGTCTCATCATTGCAGATGTAGCCTACTTGACGAGATTGAATCCCTCCTTGGCGGCCAGACCATGCGACTCTGTGTTGAGATGAGACGCTTCCTTAGGCATCTTCTTACTGGTAATTCCATCATCGACATACATATCGCGACGTAAGAAATCAGCTATCTTCTTACCAAACTTGGCTTCATAGCGATCGGTAGTCTCTTTCAAGGCGAAATTAGAACAAGCCGGCGAAGATGTGGCGCCGAAGATGTGTCTTGTCATTCTGTACTCGATGGGGTCTTTATTACTCTGACGTACTCACATGAATTGCCCAATTTCTTTGATGATGTTCTGTTCTCCAACCATGAAAATGAGTTCACATCTATTGCCCATCTTTATAGCCCGTACATCGCGAGTCGAATACCATCATCAGGGAATCTCAAGATATCATGGCTCTATCCATACGATCACCATGACTCTGCATACTGATATAAAAAAAGAGCGTAATGGGTCGCATCCTATCAACTGTCATTGTTAACCATCTATAGCTTATACATCGCGGGTCAAATATCAACCTATCATCGCATAATCTCAAAATATCACGCTGTAGATGAGTCCTTATGCTCGCCAGGATTCTGTATGTGAAATAAGGTCACATCAACTTCCATGGTCAACAATGGCAGTTGATGCATGTATATCGCGAGTCAAATATCAAATTATCGCCGCTAAATCTAAAATACCGTGCTGGATCAATCCATATATTGGTCATAACGTCTCTGTATATCGAAAAAGAGCGCAATCAGCATTTACTGTGATCGTTGACCACCGCTAGCCTTATATCGCAAGACGAATATCAACTATCATCCGAGAATATTGTGCTGGGTCGGACCGTACTGTCTACAGCTCTGTAAATCGAAAAAGAACACCGTCGTTAGCATCAACTGTCATTGTTGGTCATTTATAGCCAACATTTCGTGAGTCCATTATCAAACAATCGTCGCAGAATCTCAAAATATCGCACTGGGTCAGCACGACTGCATATCGAAAAAGATCGATCGGTAGCATTAACACACATTGTTGACCGTCTATAGCCTACATTGCGCTAGTCAAATATCAAATAATCGTCGATGATTTATAAAGAAAAAGAGTGCGAATAGTTGCATTCACCATTTGTCACTGTTGACCATTTATATCGTGAGTGGAATATCAAACAATCATCTGAACATTTTGCACTGGATCTATCCTTACGATCATCACCACTCTGAATATTGAGAAAGATCGCGATCCGTCAAATCCACTGCCATTGTCGACCAGCCTACATATCACGATATCATAATAAGCTATCGTCGCGCAGTCTCAAAATAACGCACTGGATCTGTTCGTATGGTAATCACAACTCTGTATATTGCAATAGAGTGGAATTGGTTGCATCAACTGTCATTGTTTGCCATCTATTATAGCCTACATATCGCGAGCCGAATGTCAAACTATCATCGCGAAATTTTAAATATTGCGCTTGATCTGTCCGCACAAGAAGCGATCGGTCGCGTAAACGGTCAACAATAACTATATCGCAAGTCAAATATCAAACTAATGTCGCGGAATCCCAAAATATTACGCTGAATCTGTCCGGACAGTTATCACGACTCTGCATATCAAAAAGAGTGCGATCCATTGCATCAACTGTCATTGCTGAACATCTTTACACTATATATATATATATATTCCGAGTCGAATATCAGACTATGATCGCGGAATCTCAAAATATCGCGCAAGATCTGTCCGTACGGTCATCACGACACTGTATTTCGAAAAAGAGTTCGATCATTCTCGTCAACTGTCATTGTCATTGCTGAGCGTCTATTGCCTATTATTATATCGCGAGCCGAATATCAAATTATCGTCACTGAATCTAGAAATATTGCACTGGATCTGTGGATATCGAAAAATAGCGCAATCGGCAGCATCAACTGTCATGATTGTTGATCACTTATAACCCAAATTTCGCGAATCAAATTATCGTCGTGGAATTTTAAAATGTTGCGCTGGGTCTGTCTGTTTGGCCATCACGATTCTGTATATCGAAGAAGCATGCGCATGAACTGTCATTGTTGACCGTCTATAGCACACGTTGCGTGAGTCGAATATCAAAGTATCGTCGTTGAATCTCAAAATATCGCACTGGATCTGTCCGTATGCTAATTACAACTCAATCTGTATAATATTGTAAAAGTGTGGGATAGGTCGCATCAACTGTCGCCAGAGAGTTTGAGATCGGCAACTTATAGCAAATCTTATAAGTATACTTATAGTTTTTGTCAAATACGTCATCAAGTATGGGACTGTTTTTTTCCCATCATAAGTTGTACATTATGTCGAATCTTCCAGCCTGGATAAAATGCTCTGGCTATTGAGTCACGACTGAGATAACACGGCTTCAATAAGAAGGGAAACTATATAAGCTCATATCTTATTTCAACTGCCAACAGATAACCACAGATCCACATCGAGTAAAAAGGCCGATTTTGTGGATCCTTTTCTGCATTCAGTCCGTCAAATTGTTATAGGTGGGCCTTAATTAGCTGAATACAAAACCCATTACAAGACTTATTCATGCTTCATCCGTTGGCGACGAGTCAATATATAATCGTGTTTCTAAACGCGGAGACCGACAAATATATACGACGCAAGTGGATTTTAAGGGAAATGAAACGAACTGCCACCAAAGACAAGCTTTTTCTTTCAAGATCATTCACATTATGGGGTTTAAAATTACACGTTGAGGGTCGTACCTTTTACGCCTTGAGTAGGGTTCTAATAATAAATTGAGTTTGATCAACAGTGTGCCTTCAGAATGTATGTTGCTTAAGTATAAGGGCTGGCGTATACACGGATCCGTATATTCGTTGATTAATCGAAATCGACACAAAGACACATGTGGGAGCTGATTGTGTGTTGGCCGTGTTAATTCTTTGCATCGCTGCCTTACCAACCGCGTGTTGGCGTTACTTGGTATTGTTACCAGCATTGGAGCTAACTGTGTGTTGCTCAGTTTGTGCGCTTGGCATTGCTACCGATTGGTCCGACTCGGTGTCGGGAAGTTACGTTCGTTGAAACATCGGGATTTCGAGACTTCAAGGAGTGTCGATTCAGTTGTGCGTTTTTAGTCTGTGAGCTGTGCTGCCTCCTTAGGTTCGTGTCAAATTATTAGGGTTATTTGGTGTCTATAGGTCTGTCTCATAACAGAACGTTAGGGACGGACGGGAACCAAAATCAACGTCCATGGACGTGTAGTAGGATTAATCTAATAGGCCTTCACATGTCACGTGGAGTACGTTTGCGTTCCAAGTTCTGAATGGAGGCCGGCCATGTAACATTACTGGATAATTGCATTTAATGGCAATAGACCGCGCCCATATGGGAAGGTTCATGTAATTTTCCTTTATTATGCGTCTAGCCTTATCCCTGTGGTGACATGATTAGACACGCATTGAAAATGGTCAATAAAATATCATTCCTTTGTCCGAAATTGAATTGATTATTGATAACATTTAATTGCCATGGTTTGTGTTGGCCAGCAGTCGCTTGGCCTCACGCTACTTTCACCATGGAGAGAATTAGGATGTTTTTGTTCGCTGCTCCGCCGCCCATACCACCGCCACCAGTTTTGCTTACACCAGCATTTCATAATTTAGAAGTGCGTCCGCCTCCGTTGCCTCCAAGACTTGATGAAGTTCTCACCAATCAACCAAATGGTCCATACGGTGGTAACGACGTCTTTACCAGGATTAGAAACCACCAGACGGACTTTTGGTATCTATCAGGTGAGACAGTGGCCCCTTCTGGAAAACAGGCCAAGACGGTACCGATATCATTTGCTGTCGGTGGAGAACCGTTTACTACTTTTTTTCTATTGGATCAAGAAATATCCGGACATTGTTGCGATGTTTGATATCAGCAAGCAATCTGTTTGCAGGGAACTTTATTTTATGACAGATGTTTTGTGGACTTATTTTCAAGACGGTATAACATGGCCGACCGATGAAGAGTGGGAACAACTGCGGGGCAACTGGGATACTATTCCAGATGCTGTTGGGGCGATAGATGGAACGGTACATGCAATTGAGATCCCAGAAACTGAGGATCCCCACCTGTTCTACAGTGGCCATGTCCACACTTGTATCAGCACTCAGGTCATTATCGACAATTGTGGAATGAGTTGTGCTCCCCTTGAATAATCGGTATATGGAAGTGGCCCCTTTGTTACTGTGCTACTGTTGTGTGGGGTGCGGGTGCGTTTGTGGAGGGGGGTACACGATACATGTACTAACTCAGCAATTTCTCTTGAAATAACTTCTCTTATCCTTCGTCGGAGTTGTTTTGCGGTTCGCCTAGCGTATAATGTCCTTGTGCGTTCCAGCAAACGGTTGACATTTTGCCGGATGTGGCCTAGAATGCGAACATAATTATTTCTATGCCGCTGGTACCCTTCCCGGAGAAGGGCCATCTCCTCCATGCCAACAAGCACTCTATCACACATGACTGTTCGTTCACTTCGACAACACTGTACTAAAAACCGCGCTAAAACTAGACCCATATCATAGTCATAACTTGTTACTGTTACTCAGCCACATTCCAACAATGGACCGGTTTCTTTTGCATAGTAACTGCTTAGATAATAAAAAGACACTCAATTTGGTTAATACGAGCCAACCAGGCTTTTATCAATAATTGACCACTTGTCTATAACAAGGCCTATTCGGTAACATCGGTAACATCGATTTCCCTTCATTGACAGTTAACCAACGAACGTTGTCAAAAAGCTATTGTATGTATAGGTGGGCGTTCCTAATGTGCTTTGGTGACCACCAATCAGAAGAAGGACCTTACATATGTATTCATCACAGCAGCGCAGCCCTAGTGGTAATGCTCGTGTAACCAATAGCATCAAAGTTAACAAGCATGGTACGTTGAATTAGGTACTTCTTAGGTTCCCGTCTGTTCCTAACGTTCTATCATGAGACAGACCTATTAGAACTGTTGTGGTACAGTAGGACTGAATTACAGTACACAATTACAGTGACATTTATTTTTCGTGAGAAGTTAGTCGAATTGATTTGATCTTGAATATGTATATATTGCTTTGTTTTGTTTCATTTTAATAACACAAATCTATAATTGCACTTTACAGAATTGAATTTTTGCTTTGTTGACCAGACCCATGTATTAGCATAGCCCAAACCCCACTCCGTCACAATCGCATCTTCTTCCAATGCTGTGTACAGTGTAAAAAAGGCAAAGTTTTAAGTTTGGCAGTTGGAACTCTGTCTTTGCCCTTGCAAGATAGCAAGGTAATGTATACCAAGTTTGGTGGGATCCACTTTGTGATCTCAATTGTCCACAGTTGTAGAGAAATTAATAAACAGTATTGTGCAATGTGTCGGATCTCAACAAAAACTGTTGAAATTTGTTCACACTATGTTGGAAGTATAGTAAAGAGTTGATGCATAAATTGTGTGTAGGACAAATTTTACTGAACTTTTCTATGGTAACTGAATGTATATTATCAATAAAGCATGAATTCTTGATATTATGTAAAGTGAATTCAATTATTATTAACAAACAATTGAATGACAGATGTGAAATGAATACTAGCAGGGTTAACCTGACAAACTGAGTACCTCGTGCACACTGGATGGTGGCGCCATCTTCATCAAAGCAACGACTTGACACAATTGTCGAATCAGGTTGCATGCCATCGTTTGAAAACGTCATACTGTAAAAGCGTAACTCTGGCTCGCTTGATAGACACTTTCGCAAGTTAATGGTGAACCTATTTTCTAACAATGCTATCAAAACCTTGATCAAACCTTCATCATGATGTTGTTGTTCTTTACCACCTACGATTAGATCATCTGAGATGTTGGAAACTCGCTTGATACCAGCAGTGGCTCTTCAGCTTCCTGGAAGATTTCACGAGAGCTAGTGATCCAGAAGCTAAGACTTTTTGACCTATACAGACCCATGTAGTTAGCAAACGTCGTGAGGTGAGGTGAGGTGACTGCTCATCTAATTCCAATTGTAGGTAGCCCTGATGTGTGATCAATCTTCGAAAATACCGTGCAGCCATTAAGCTAATCTGCAATGGCATTTACCGTGGGAGTAGGATGTCTCTCCCTAATCATATACCCCGGTATGCTACTTTCATATTAACACATGCATACATCATCTGTGCTCTTTTTAGCAACAACAACAAAAGGGGATACCCAAGTATACATGAATTAGGATGTATCTTCGTCTTCTTCTTCTTCTTCTTCTTCGTTCTCTCTAAGATGGTCTGGTCAGATGGTCCCGTCCTGGCGATGTACGCCGTTTTCTGCCTAGCTGGTCCTGGTCCCGGAACATCTGGTCCTTGATATTGGTTCACGATGACCAGATATATCTCCTCCCTTGGGGCTGCTAGGTCAGGGCACTTGGACAGGATGTGGCTGACAGTCATCGGTTCGGAATAGCAGGGGCATAGGTCACTCTCTCCGATTCCAAACTTGTGGACCAGATGGTGTTTTAGTCTGAAATGGCCGGTTCGGAGGTGGAATGTGATTACATGCTCTCTCCTGGTGAGGGTGTGACAGTTGTTTTGGTAATATCCTGGGTGGTTGCTTTTCCACTTGGTCTTAAAGGCTGGTTTGACTGTGGACTTGGCTTCGTCGGAGGAGAGGCTCAGGTCAGTCTGCTACTTCTTACTTACTTCCTTTGCGAGACGGTCTGCTCTTTCGTTGCCTCTATACTGTCACAATGGGCTGGTATCAATTGCAGCACGACCTTCTTGTCTTAGTTACAAAGGGTGCTCGAAACTTGTCATCAGGGGATCTAGATCCTGGCTCCTGGGGTTCTTAAGTGCTTCTAGGACGGAGAGGGCGTCTGCGAAAATGGCATTCCTTTTTTGACTTTTCTTCTCCCCTGTTCCAGTCTCTTGGCCGCTTCTTGCAGTGCTGTCGCATCCGCTCTGAAGTTGCTGGAGTATCTTCCAGTTGGTATGGCGATTTCCTCTTCCTTGGCCTTGAAATTGATGAGGATGCCAGCTCCTCCATCTTTTGTAGCTTCAGCTGCAGAACCATTGGTGTAGACATGAGTCCACGTCTTGCTTGGGTACTTGTGGTGGATGTGCCCCAGGGCTAGAGATGTCCTTGCCTCATCCGTTTGATGCTGCTTTGTAGAAGTATGATGAACATCAAACCTTTCATAGATGTCTGCATCTATCAGTCTATTGAGTTCTTTTTCAAACATTTTTTAGTATGAAATGACAATCTACGATCATGCTGAACAGCTGGGTGATTGTAGGGTCTTATCAATGTTAAGTTTGAAAGTCTTGCCCCAGATCATGATTTTCCCGATACCCTGTGTTAGCCTGGGGTTAAATTGGACAAATTTGTCCTCCACTGACATTCAAGTGCAGCAAACAGTATGGTCAGCAATGACCAAAGGACCAAGGGCTGGACTTGTTTTCAAACTGAGAAGGCAACCTGAGGAACCTAGGAGGACGAAAACAGTGTCCTCAACGTGTCTGCTATTACTATGACACAAGAAAATATCCCTAGAGGCTCTACAGGCCGGTGTCCTATCAAAAAGGTAATCCGGGCTAAATTAGTTAATATTTTTAAACCATTAGTTATACAGCTTTTGTCATTGCAGCACAGTAAAGTAGAAGCTATGAGCTTTGTGATGACACCAGTGTGACGTCCATGCAGTCACGCATGACTGAGAAACATGGTATTTAAAATTACAGGCAGAAATGAACTCGTTCCAGGTTGGGAAATTCCATGAAGTTGTCGTCACACATGGTTCATTGTCAATGGTTCATTAATTTAAGAACTCAAGTTCAAGGTCTAGCAGAAGTAAGAGCTCGTATAATTCGGGAGGTCGATTGATGAGTTGAGGGGAAAATCCAGAGATGGTGACACGGGCTGTTCAGTATATTGTGTCGACGTTGTCAAATGCATCTAAAGAGGAGGGGGTCACTTGGAGGGTGTCGGGGCTCAAATTATAATAATGTGGAATTCATGTGAAATACAATTTATATGAAAGAAAGTGATGTGTTGTTGATCATTAAGCATGCTTTCATTCTCAGCTACGTAATGTGGCTTCATGTCAAGATTTAATTTCCCTACTTGGAACAAGGTGATTTCTGCATGTCTTTTTCAAGATCCTGGTGCTCAGTCATGCATAACAGCGAAGTAAAGGGTGTTCCAAACCAGTTTTCTCACCAACTGTTTAAAGCCTGAAAATTTTTTTAAAAATCCGAATCCGATTAACATGATCTTGTTTTATTCATCATCAAAATCGATTTCATCATCAGAAAAACAAGCTCATCATCATCATCTTCTACTAGCTCCTCATCTACTGAAGGCTGGATCACTGGATCGTCATTCCCGTCAGGAAGTAGCCCACTCAACCTCCATCTACTCTGGATAACTGGGACAGCCACTCTGTCCCAAGCGAGGCTGATCATGCGGACAACTTCCTGACGGGAAATTGGATCACAGTGACCATCGTCTTCGGTATTATCCATCCTGATGTTTTGCCAGATTATGTGGGCACAAAAGCAATCGTTTTTAAATAACCAATAACAGCTTACCCTCGTTCAGATACATTTTATTCCCTGATGAATACAGAATTTTACTGATTAAGCCCCGACACCCTCCACGTGACCTCCTCCTCTTTCGATTCACAACGTCGTCGCATGTCCTGCATAGCTCGTTGCCTCATCTCCGGGTCGTTCCTCAAAGCTTCAACCTCCCGAATGATGCGAGCTCTGACGTCAGCTAGGTCCTGCACTGGAGTCTCGTAAACCTTATTCATCAGGTGCCCCCTTGAGAAAATAATCGCAGGGGGTCAAATCTGGTGACCTTGGGGGCCATTTCACTGGCCTGTTCAGTGCAATCACTCGGTCTCCCAACAAGGCTGCCAATGTATCCTGAACTGCGCGAAGACGATGTTGATTGTGCATCGAGAGAGAAGAAGGCCACGTGGAGGGTGTCGGGTGATCTCCAAGCAGGTGAACGGCGAATGAAAAAAACAGGCTCATTTTTTGAGAGGTTGGAAATGACATCATCTGATCTACGTCAAACTCGAGTATTCTTACTCAGGGGGAGAGTTCTTGAAGATATTGTTGCAACCGTCTGTCCTGTCATCACTTCCGTCCTGCAGTGAAAGTTTTCATAACCAAATAACACCTGAAATTTAAAAAAAGAATTCGACTGAAATATATCTGACTCGCTTCAAAAGAATTGAAAAACGTCGTACACCTTTAGGGTTACGGGATTCACAAAAAGTTTTTCGCGCCTTCAAGAGTTGGTTGGCCAGAGCTAAATATAGTCAAAATCCTTGTTTGTCTCATCAGAGTTGAAAAGAATTGAGAAACGTGGTACACTCATAGAAAACTAAAACGGGGGCACGGCCTACTGACCGCAGAATATTCCAAAATATATCTTATCGGGATTTTCGACAAGGGTACGAGGGATCACAATTTGCCTTTTGGTACATTGACGTTTTGCTGTTGTGACTAGTCTTCATCTCTCCGATTAGACGCATTAAGAAACATTGTTCGCCCCAGCGATCCCCTTTAGCAACGATCCCTTTAGTAGGTTCAAATAAGAAATCCGTGACCGGTCAGAGTCGCCGACGAATCAGCACGAGATGATTTTCTACGGCCTGAAAGATCGAGGCCGCAATCTTTCTCAAAGTAAACTGTGCATTGTTATCAGGTGAGGCGAGTACGGTATTATCTTACAAAAGTTATTTGGTGTACTGTCCTTGTTTTTCCGATGACTTGTCTGCCGGATAAGACATCTACATCTCGAGCTGATAAAGGACCACAAATACGGACAAGAGTGTACCGACTTTTTGAATGACGTCATAGCCAAAGGTAACGCCGAAAAGTCTCAAAAGTCTCACAGTCTCAACAGATACCTACTGCAGGGGCCAGATCTCATGAACAGCCTTACTGAAATTCTGACAAGATATAGAATGGAGCCAGTTGCAGTGACCTGCGATATATATCGGCCTGTTTTTACCTTCGTCCTGGATCGGGGAACCAGCGTGATTAACTGAGGTTCATATGGTGGGAAGACGGACAGCTTCACAAGAGGATAAAAACTTTCTTGCACATGCTAGCCTCTGGAGACTTCCACAAACAAGTTGCGTAAGCTGTAGGGTATACCAAGCCCACATCAATACTGCATGAAACAGAAGTATCTGACTTTTCCTTGATATAGTTGGCCGGCATATTTCATTCCCAGAGGAGGAGTAATTCGAACACTTGGCCCAGGCTTTGGTGGACATCAATGGAGTGGAGAGGCAAGTTATTCTTTTTATAGATGGGGTCATCATTAAAGTTCAGAGGCCTGACCATGCTGGGGATGCAGACTATTGTGGACGCCCAGGAAAGTGTTGCGATTCGATAATGTGCACTTTATCGTGGATCGATTTGGTAGGGTTCGACACATCATTAGTGGAATACCAGGGTCGGCTCATGATAAGACTGCTGCTGAGTGGTCTCAAGAACTTTCCAATTTCCTTGATAGACTGCCAGAGGAATATGCTATGCTTGGGGATGCTGCTTACAGGGACCTCCACAGATCTGTCCTCATTCCGTTGATCAGTGGTCCCGCAACCTTAACCAGGACCAGTTGGATTTCAATAACCAATGCACAAGACATCGTTAGTTCGTGGAAAGATCTGTCGGCTGCGCGGAACAAAAATTGAGGATACACCAATTAAAGAAAAACCGATATCCTGTGAAAGATGGTCCTTTAGTCGCATCAAAGTGCACTGTGGCAAGATGTGTCCTGCATAATGTTTACACAAACTTTTTGATGAAACAAATCGATGAGAATTACCAGTAACTGTTGAAACAAAATGAGAAACAAACTTTTCAAACTGCAAATACTCCCGCCGTTAAGCTTTTATTCTTCCTGAGGGAAATGGTGACAAAGGCCCTGACGAATAGATGGTGCAGGGGATGGGGTAGACCGAAACAAAGGAAGTTATCCTGACATATCCTCATGACGCTATCAGTCTCATCATCTGAAGGTGTTTGGGGCCTGCAGCATGTGAAGCTGGCCGCAGGCCCAGGCCTTCGAACTCCAGTTGCAGTCACCACAACAGCTGGCGTAGCGGAACCTCCTTTAGGATAATGAAGTCTATGGTACATATCATATTGATCGAATAACTTACGAGAGTCTTTCAGTTTCAGCCCGTGACTGAGGTCATCAGTTCCTATTCCAGATGCCCCCTCATTCATAAGAAGTTTTCTGTACTCTTTCCAAGATTTCTGCGCATGCCCTCAACAGTCTTCCCCGCTGGGGCTCCAAATGCATCGGCCGCTGATGCAAAGAATTCATTCAGCAGTAGGCTCCGCTTAGCCCTAAGGAATCTCTCATGATTGTCAACAAGATACTGCAATACATCCAACCTTCTCGCTATACTCCAGGTGAATCTTTTGACTTGCTTTTGCCCTTTTCCTTCCATGTTTTGGGTTGTCAGCTCAGCTCATCAATACATGTGATACTAGTATACATCAATCACCTTCGACTTGGATAATAGACGTAATTTGATCATAATTGATCTAACTGGTCATTTAGACGGCAGGCGAAAAAAACACATTCGGATCAGATCCGGATGCGATCCGATCGAACCACAATCAGGTCTCACAAATTGCACGGATTGAACCACCACATTGATCCAGATCATTTTGCAATTAGACGAGAACAATTTTAACCACATTCGGATTCAATCAGATCGCATGTGGCTTTTTCCTGTCGTCTAAACGGCCCTGTAGCAGGATAATGATGACTCAATAGTACCGATAATTGACTGAGACCTGTCTTGTGTTCAGTATTTGCTGTTTCTGAGCCGTTGTACATGTACATGTATGACTGCACGATGACAGATGATGAAGATGGTGAAGGTGGTAATGCTGACATCGATTTCCATCCCGAGCCCAAGGCAACATCTCCATGCCTATTCATCTGCTAAATAGATTCGATATATAGATGATTAGGCCTGCATCCAGACCCACCTTTTAGGCCCTGTGTATGCGAGGATCCCGGACACCGTCACAAAACGCACCGATATCGAATCCATCCACGGACATTTTGCGATTGGTTAGAAAATGAAGATGACCTCAGAAATACGTATGAGGAGCTCCCAACCTTGAATGGGCGACACGCTGATGCAGACGGACCAGTCATTCAGGAATTACAAGTATCGTCAGGGAAAACACAATGTTTTCTGTTTTATCAATATGAAAATGACATGACTTCTTGATTGTATAAAGTGGCTCACAACAATCCCCTGTCATTGCTGTCCAATGGTCATGAATAGGGGATTGCCCATGTATTTCCTACCAACCACTTCCTTCTGATCTCAGCCTAGTTTTGGGTGAAAACATGAACAATTTGGATGTCATAAAACTCCATATAAAGTCGCAGCTTCGCTTCATGCATGCCCTGGTCTATTATGTCACCCAAAATGCATACCCACTTTTAAAGAAACAAGAAAGACATTGTACATGTACCTGGTTAATGGTTTTATGATGTTGGCTCTTCGTCAAAAAATGCAAATTCTCATCGCCATTAACCTGATGGTCTTCCACCCAATTGTCACATTGTTTCAAGATCCCTTGTAGTCATAGGCATAGACAATTTTGAAAAATGGAGTTCACTTCGACGCATCGAAAGCTTCTCTTTAGCTGGCTGGGTTTGCATAGGACTTGGTTAGAGGGAGGTTGTCCTGGGAGTGCAAGCGGGGAGAAAACACCTTTGTAAATAAAGAGTTCAGCTCAAAAGGGACATTTTCACTTGACGGGGGGAAGTTGTCCTAGAACCCCTCTGGATACTAGCATAATGAAAGCCTTTAATTGTCAACTACGTGCCATCTGGAAAGCCTGAAAAATCCGTCATACCGAGGATGATTGGGAAAGTCCCCAAATCGAACTTCGCGATGTCGTGAAAATGATCAGCTTGGGAGAGGATCAGTGCTGATGCTGTGCGCACTTTTGGAGCTCGAGATAACCATCTGCTCAATTATTGTCGACAATGAAGGTCAACAAGAAGAACTTGGACAATTAGCTGAAATTGAACAAAGTGACAAGGAAGATGATTGACAGTTTTTAGATGAAGAGCCAGATTATCAAGAAGAAACAAAATTGTTCTTTGCTTCATCAGATCAAATGTATCTATATCCCGGTGAAAGGAATGGTAAGTTGCCATTGAAATAATGCATCTGCCTTCCCTTTATTTACGCGGCAAAATTTCATCCGTCGTTAGCATTCAACAGTTGCAACGCACTACCCATTTCTAAGGGCAGCTTTGCGTTTCGAGAGGTCATTGATAGTCCACTAGCCCAATGTTCTGAAGCTTTGACAACACATGTACAATGGCTAATATTTATAAAGACTAGTAAATGCTTTTACTACAGTTTTCTACAGAGGTGACTAAAGCATGTACTAGTATTTCATAAATATCAGCCAATGTAATGTTTCAACATTGTTCGCAAACGCCAGGTAACCTTTGGATCCAGGACTGACATAATTACTGAGTATCCCGTAACGCGCAGGTCGCTTAATAGTTCGGGTCATCAATGTCTATTGTCGGAGTAAAATGGACATCATCGCTATTGTTAGAGTAAAATTTTACAACTTCGCTGGACTCAGAAAATATTTAAAATCAGGCCTGTCTGAGACGGCGAGCTCTGCGAGAAAATACTGTATATTGCGAGTCCAATGTCAAACTATCTTCGCGGAATTTGAAAATTCCACACCTGAACTTGGCTTTCTCAAAAATGCCTGTCCTGTCATCTGTGGTAAAAAAAACCGGCCATCGAGACGTATACACCTCACATTCTATTACCACGAGCGATTGCCAACTCGCGATTGCCAACATGGCAATGTCGATGCTCGGATAGACCAAATAAAATCATGCAATATTCTAACCCTTTCCGACTTTTTAATACACCGTCACTAAATATCAAATAATACATATGCGTTACACTAAAAATTGTAAGAGACACAACTGTCGCAATTTCTTAAGAAAAGTCTAATTAGTCGGTATGGCAAGTGAGCCTATCACGAAGTCAAAATGTCATCAATTGTAACTGCACATGTGCGACCGACTCTCATAAAAAAACAGCCCGCAAGAAATTGTTTACGGTCACGTAGGAATAACGACACCATTAAACAGAGTGCTATTAATTACAATTTGAAACAGTTATCACTATTCAGGTATTTAGCACAACGCTATATAATTATCATATATCGGGTGGATAAAAAACGAGAGTTTTTCAAGAGCTCAAATGCCTTTATTTTCACAGTGATGAAACAGTTGTAAACTGTTTAAAACCCGTGTGCAAACAACATGTCCCTACAGGCAATACGCACTGAAATCAGTTTAAAATACTCACTAACATTGGCAGAGAATACTTTTTAGTGTCTAGAATTAAAGTTCAAACTCAAGAATTGAACGAACTAACCTGCCCTTTGAATATGGTCTTACCCTAGTTTTTTTCCGTTTTTTTTTTCTTTTACTCTTTATGGACGAAAAAACATACATATATATATACATGTTTTCCATGGTTGCTCCTTCAGGAATGTTAACATACAGTTCTTACCTTTGGCGTCTACCTACCATTAAGATAGATCACGAATAGAATTTATCCTTTGATCACTGAAGAGTATATAGCGAAGTTGGTTATGTCCAATCTCCTTATTGCACCAGATGTAAGATTTATTTTACATTCTTCCTCAACGTATGACATGTAGGAGCACAATGTGACTCCTCCTCAACTACGGTACGCAGACTTTTTTCAGATTGAAGTGCTTCTTCTTCTTTCGTCCAAGGACTTGCCTCAATTTTTCGTTTTAAATCGATCCGCTTCACTGCACTTTTTTCAGATAGTCCCCGATAATCCTTTTCGATATAAGGAGTCCCAGATCGAGTAGTCTATCGAGTAACAATAAATAATTGACTTATCTCTATCACTAAGAGCAGGTATCCATTAATTACTCCCAAACATTTGACTGAAGAAGTACATAAAACCATTGATAAATAATTAATGAACCAGCACACTATCAACCCAGACAGTCATTAAAATTGATTCTGGGTGACAAGTAACAAAAGATCATCGCAAAGACAATGGGACCGATTCCGTCGGAAATGATATTGACGAGTACTTTTTTATAATAAAGCTCTACATGAATAACCTAAGATACACTAATATCAATGGCCACACGAGGGCAACTTTTCAATGATTTCCGTTTGACGAGCATTTGAATAATTGTACTTTAAAAAGCGGTACGTTTTTTTAGATCAACCGATATATTCGCTGCTATACTGATCTAATGGCCACACAAAATGTTATGAACACAATCACAACGCGTACATACTCATAAGTATTACACTGCTAAGTTCAAAGTACACACTGACCTCACCAACATCAAAACGGCGCCTCCTTTCCGAAGTCCACGGTCACCTGGGGGCGGTGATGTGGACTATTTGCGACCGAGTGCCTTTGCATGTAGAGCACTCCACTGTAGGTGTCTTGAAGGCGTTGGCATTGCCCCTCCAGTCGGCGGCGGAGATCTGACAGAGTCCTAAGCAGCATCTGTTTACGATGAAGAGTGACTTGCTGTTGGAAACGCAGCTTCTCCTGCATTCTTATTCGTTCCTCCTCTCGAGCTTGCCGGATCTTTTCTTCCACCAAATTTTTATCCTTGCGCAATTGCATCACCTTCTCCCCAATGCTTTCCTGGATTTCCCCTATCGATCTCCGCCATGGTTCCGCCGGAATGTTTGCGCATGCGCCGTAAATATCATCATTACCGAATGTACTTTCTCTTGCGCATGCGTCAAATACAGCATGATTAGCTGAGACACCAAACATTTTATTTTCCGCTGGCTGGTATGGTGAAATTAATGGTTCCTGCTCTGTATTTTGGAACATCCCATCCAACAGGTGGTCAGTTGTTGACTCGTCCAAAATCCCATCCTCATTCTCTACGTCATCGATATAATATTCGTCTTCTGATTCGCTGTATTCGTTGCTGTGGTAACCAAAGCTGTCCTCGTGACCAAAGTTTTCATTTTTGAAATTCATGTCGTTAATGTGATGCAGTTCCGCAACGCATTGCGGGGTCTCAAAATTGTCATATTCGCTTAGGTTGTCAGTGTCGCTGTATACACCACGTATTGCAGTTGACTCATCATCAGTTTTTGAGATGATGTTATGATTCGCGTCCGAGGTTTCCAAACTGATCGAATGGTGGAATTCATGCGTCGGAATAGTTTCTATCCGATATGTTTGCTCATGCGGTAAAGGTTTTTGATAGACCCCTGACAACTGGTCGAGGGAACTACAATTAGAGTTTATATTGGAATGAGACATTGGTAAGTCTTTTATATTTTCTACTTGCGATTCAAATGCCTCCTCGTAGGCAAATGAGGGCTCAGATGATGGTGATATGTCACACAGGCCCTGATCAATCTCAGGCAAGAAGAAAAGATCATCTAATGATTCGTAAAATCCGAACGTTTTGCTTTCACCGAATGAGACCGAGATATCCCCATCCACCAATTTTAACTGTTTCAGATCGCCTTCGCTTTGGCTTACGATATCGTTGGTGACGACATCTAGGGTGGCATCACTCGTGACAGATATATCATTCGAGCTACAATCATCATTCTCACTGCACGTGGAGAGCGGTGCTTTGTCAATGGAGCTTGATCTTGACCTTGAACGTGTAGAGTGCGGTGACCTTGACCTAGACGATGTCGGTGAAGAATATGATGACGTAGAGCAGGATGGCGATGGCGAGGGGTTCGGTGTAATCCTCGGAGATGGGAGCCACGGGTTGGTCTTTATTCGACTGCGAGTTTTTGGAATAGTGTTATTGTCATTATTGGTGCAACGATCTTCCTCGCTATCATTACTATAAATGTACGGGCAAGTTTTCGGAACTGTGTGATATATCACGTGGTTATTTCCGTTTTTTATCTTCTCGTTCGAAATTTCGTCCGAGGTCTCGTTTGTTATGACGCGTTTCTGACAAGTCCATTTATCATAACTTTGATCATTGATATTCAGATTATTGACTAGAATGTAATTTTGTTTCAAGTTATTGGTATTATCATCAACTAGGTAGCAGAAGTCATCTGTGACGAGTGATTTGTTAACCTCGACGATGTTCGCAGCGTCTTTGGTGATGTTTTGATTTAGCTCGTCCTCGTTGAGGATTTTTTCATTTTGCTGTTTCAGCGGTGTTCGCTTTTTGGATTTAGTCCAGCTTCGTGGCAGAGAATGGGCCACAAACTGTTTCCATTTCATCTTCATTCGATCATCTGTTTCAGCAGGACACACAGACAATGGCGCACATTCTGGAAAGAGAGGAACGTGAACATTGTAAGTGGAAGTATTTGAAGCGAGAAAGATAACTTTTTTGTCCGAAAGGAACATCCGATTCTTGTTCTCTCTGATCATGACTCTGCAAAAGAAGAAGCCAATGTCATAATGTACAGTCCTTCAAAAAAGTAAATGGACACACAAAAATCAAATTTTCTTGAAAACGGCTGGTGATAAATCGATGCGGTTTGCTGCATTTGATAGGGCATTTAGTTGTGCATCATGATATCTACCACTTGGAAATTTGCTATTTTACCTATAAGTCAATTTTTGTCGATTTATGAAAGGTCCCAAAATCAACTTTTTTATCACGCATTTTTTGGGGGCAAATTTTATATTGACTGGAAGCTTCTGTTGAGTTATGAGTGAATATCTAAGAAATTCCACAGTTTTCACTTGAATCTGCAACTTATTAACCCATTTGTGCAAAAGGGTTTTGTTACCCGGTCTTCTACTGCGGAGATGCCCCCTTGATATTATTCACCTGGCCCAGACAACCGGAATCATGTCACCATTTCAATGGCCTTGTTTAATATGCCTATGAATAGCTCTCCCAGGCCTGGATTTGGCAGCTGGACAATGGGTTCACCAATATTACTTTACCCTCGCGTTTACAATACATCAATGTTAACAACATTTCCACCCCCATTCAAAACCTCAGCCAATAAGGAATTAACACTCAGGCTGCATGTTGAAACTGACATAATTGGCTATGGTCGACTTCTCGCTTTGCCACAGAATTAATGTAGTCAACGACTTCCTCATTCTGATCAAAATTTTGTAGCGTGTGACCGGGTTCAATACACTAGCATGTTCGAATTCAATAGGCTTGGTGGTGAAGATCACCAGGGGGTTTCTCCAAAGTAATTCCAAAGTCAATAAACAAGGTGCAAAATTTTGACATAAAATGCTGTTTTCCCACCAATTAACACAAGATATTTTCATCACCTTGATGGGGACGTGGGTTTTTCATCATGGTGATTCATCCTATCAAGAAAAAGTACGAAAAAAATCGGAAACGAAAAAGTTGATTTTGGGGCCTTTTGTAAATCAATAAAAGTCGGTATTAGATAAAATGGCTAATTTTTATGTGGTAGATACCATGATGCACAACTAAATGTCCTATCAAATGCAGCAAACCGCATCGATTTATCACCAGCCGTTTTCAAGAAAATTTGATTTTTGTGTGTCCATTTACTTTTTTGAAGGACTGTACATGACTATACCAGATCAAGAGGCAAGATGTTCCGGCCGGTGATCGTTGAACACGACCGCCATCTGTATGCCTTGCTTGAACCAACTTAACGCTATCAGAGAATCAGGCGTGGTGTTGGTGGAACCTTTACTACGGTGAAGACTACCACTATGCTTCTGCTACTACGGTGAAAGCTACAGTGAAAGCTACTTCTTCCAATCAAGACTCACATGCAAAAAACACACATCAACGGGTAATTTGCTGGTGGCTTTGATTATTACAAGGGAACGACTGAGTAAATCATTCGAATTCAGATAATATATTATATGAGTTTCACGATTGTGGTAATTGAGAGTTTAAGATCCGCAAGTTATAGCAAAACTTTGTTTTTATGCCACTTTGAATTCAAAATCAATCACATCAAATTTGATACGGGATTTAAATTGACACCTTGAGGGTTGTATGTTTTTCGTCACATTAAGTAGGGTTCTGGTAGAAAAATGAGTTTGATCAACAATGTGTAGCTCATAAGTATAAGGGCTGGTGTATACATGGACCCGTATATTCGTTGATTAATCGAAATCAAAGGCCAAGCCTATCACCCGACAGTCGAGTCGGAGTGTCACTTGGTATTATATCAAGTTTGAAATGAACATGTCGTGTTGGATTTCCTATCCCCTGATTGTCGAGTAAAGGTCTTAGTTGTGACCCGCTCTACCAAAACTAGGCGCTTGTCGCATGTGAACTTGACAGGTTGATACGGACTTGTTGTTCATTTCCCTATTGTAGACCTTTTGTGAAATGTGACCAAATCAGTTTGTAATAGATTTCACAAAAGGTTTACAATAGGGAAATGAACAACAAGTCCGTATCAACCTGTCGAGTTCAGATGCGACAAGCGCCTAGTTTTGGTAGAGCGAGTCACAGTTTTAGTTCGAAAAGAATTCATTTCAACCAACACAATGGTCCTTGTTAACATTACAGCAATTCGCCAAAATATCGCGCGTTTGTTTGGCGAGCTGGAATTGGCCACAAGGCACTGGTGGAATCGAATCCGCATTCATGTTACATTATAAATACGAATACGTCGTCACGTAAAGTTGGAGTTTACTAGAGTTTTAGAGTGTATACGTACAGTGTAGGGATGACAGAAATTAGATTTAACTCGTAGGCGATATCAAAGAGAATGAAATAAACCCTTTTCTGTTGAAATGTTTATCAAAACCATTTTGATTATGAATTGATTAGATTCGCAAAAGCAGGTTCAAGTTGACTTGAAATCAAATCGATTGCATCTCGATTATAGAGCCCTTTCGCTCCCTTTACCTCGGGCTGTGTTACTCTGCCGCTCTGAACCAACTAATTCGATTAACAAAACGCAATACAAAGTATAACTACTTGATTGAATTACCTGGTGTTCGATAAAAATACCTCGCCGCCTTCAGGTGGCTGGAAATAACCAAAGCAATCGAGCTGCTATATCGGATTAGGTTAACAATAATCAAACACCAGACTCTCAATCGCCAGAGGAGGATTTTAGACTTAATTAGTGGTCTACCAGATATCAACCGAGGATTGATAGAAAGGTATCAATTTCTCTTCCAAGACTAAAACTGAATATTCGCCACCATCGATATGTTTCATTTCACTCAAAAGAGTACAAAACCAACTATTGATTATAAATCAACACGCGGTAAACTAAATTAAACTTAAATATCTTTTTTTCGTACTTGTTTAGGTGTTCAATTCAGAAGTTTGTAAATCTGGTCTTTTGTTGCGACCTCAAGTACGGCTGCGACCAAGCCGAGGCATTGTTTATATATTGAGCAGATATCCTTTGATCAGTCTGAAAGGGGATGGATTTTCATATCTAGTATTTTGATATCGATGTCTGTTCACAAAGCATTGGCCATTCTGAATTTCATGGACGTATGATTTCAATATTTTTTACCACAGACACAACAAGTATCGAAGTCAATACCAAAGTACATGTACCAGGTATAGAAATCTACACCAAAGTATGGGAAGCCTAGCAGGCAGAGATTATACAGTCATTTCTTTGGAGGCGTGGGCCAAATCCAAAAAGGCTTAGTTTTTTTAATCTGAGACAACGTTTCGGGAGCAGGGTAGAAATACGATCATCGTGATTAGTAAGGTGATTTCTTCACAAAAATAGTTGCCCCCAACCGCGATATACATCGCCATAAAGTATACCAGAAAATCTTGTCAACTGAGCTTAAATGAAAGAAAGCTTTGGTTAATAATTGTGTTCCAGGCGGCAGCACTAAATAGAGTAGGTTTACGCCACCTTAGTCGATACATTTTGCGGTTCAGATTTTTTTCCCGTTTTTTATCACGAACGCAAAATTAAATCTGCTATAAATTAAACTCGTTGTTGTGGGTTAAAATTAAAAAGACACGAATCTCCCATTAGATGACACCAAATGGAACCATGATACCCTGAGAAAGCCCTTTCAGCACGGACCACATACTAAACTGCTAGACAGAAA
Source organism: Lineus longissimus (assembly GCF_910592395.1). Taxonomy (NCBI): domain Eukaryota; kingdom Metazoa; phylum Nemertea; class Pilidiophora; order Heteronemertea; family Lineidae; genus Lineus; species Lineus longissimus. The sequence continues at coordinate 8,407,710 of NC_088326.1, forward strand.
AATATGTGAAAATGAGGAGAAGAAAAACGCATTTCGAAAACTATTCGCAAATCAATGCCACCACTACTTGGCAATAAAACTACCGAAAAGTAAAAGACGAAACATGTCGTTTTTCACATCAATGTGTTCCTTGTTTTAAAGAAATCATTTAATTTGAAGCTAGTGTTTGCTTTAGAACAGAGCGTTCGTAATAGTTATGTTCAGCTGATGAAAGGATTTTTTTAGTTCCAGTTGGCTTGTCAACGCGTGACCAGGGAGAGCTCTGTCCCAACGTGCGGTGGCTTTCATGCTGAAACCATCCTTTCCCTCGTTGCCCGACTCTTCCTTTGAAAGACTCTGCTTGTACGTAAATTTCCATGCACCTTGCATTGACACTTTCTGTCAAACACTGAACATACGATTGCAAGTACAAATTGGCAGTATCCAGTTAGTCGGGATATTTGTACTGCTTATTAGAAACGCACACTTATAGCATCAAAGATTGCAAAATAAAACGTCGCAAACCTTGCATGCTGTGCTCAATATGGGTGAAACCTAAATACGCTTATTTGCTGACGTTCTTCCATAGAGGTCGCCCATCATTTCAGGATATTCACTGCAGGACAGTTTGCGGCGAACTTTTGTTCACAAGGCATTATTCTTTCGTATACCATTCTTGCGTTACCAATTTCGTTGGACTTTGATTAACCGATAATGATTAGAACACGAAGGGCCATTGTGCAAACTAATATGTTGTTGTGTTCAGTACATTTTTAACTTAAAAGCTACGCAAGCTTAGAGAAATCGGTGACTTTTTACTACAATAGGTTCTTTACCGTGTAATTAATTAGCACACTATACATCTGAAAGTGTTTTATGATTTCAAAATTTTGTTCGCACAATTAGGTATAAGAACAAAAAAGTTCGTTATTTAATGAAGATTAATCTTCGCTCCCAAAGGGTCAATGAATTCCTAGCGCGCGAATTTCCTTCCCGGTACCCTAAGCGGGCGGAATTCCGCGACGTCATTTCGAGTCCACCTCGTCAACAGGGTCACTGAGGGAAGTGAAGCCGTAGGCAGTGTCGTTTTGCCGATATTCTTATTGTTCGAAACCACATTAGGAAAAGATGACGAATGTACGCAGTGTAATTTAGTGTGTTCAAGCAATAACGAGTAATGTCATCCGCCACCGAGGTTGAATGGGGCTCTCCTCGATTTGCTAAGCAACAAGGAAAAATCAATATCTACAGACGTCACAGTTAACATGGTTTAGAGCCATGGCTCCAGGCAGCGTCGTAATAGTGAATCTCTCAAAAGGAGATAGAGGATCGACGTATGCTGGGCTAACTCGGGGCAAATTGGAGTCAACATCGGAATAGCGTGATAATTCAGTCAGATTTTGAATTTTACCTTTTTTTGCACGATTTTTGTTAATGTAAACTAGAAATGGAAGTGACTGGGCAGCAGACAGTTAATATTGCCCTTAATAATACCGATGGTCCTTTAAAGAAATTGGCAAAATTACAGTGCGTGTCGAATGGTATTTCTACTTGAAGTATCAAACATAAACTGAAATGAAACTAAGTGGCAAAACCGGAACCATCCATACCTAAATAAATGGTCCAAAGGTTAGTCAATGGTATTCAACTCTATCGTCTTAACCATTGTTTTGTCAGGTTGCGAATAATAATTTCTAAAGTTGTATTTTTTGATTTCCTACAAGCTGAAAAATCCGAAACACTCCAGCCCCCCCCCCCCCCGAAAAAAAAATCGGCAAAACAACAACACTTCACAGCCCTCAGTGACCCTGTTGATGACATTGAAATAACTTCGCGCGCTGAAATTTACTGACCTTTTGAGGGCGAAGGTTAACAAAAATCGTGTTTATCTTGAATATAAGAGTAAGAAAGAAATTTGGAAATCGTCCAAAACTTTCAGAAGTATAGGGTGATAATGAAACAGGAGAACAATTAAGTTTGAACATACGTCCAAGCAGCGCTGCAAGGTGCGACCGACTAGTATTTTCATATGGTTTCACTTCACACCAAATTCGACCAAGGAAACGCCACAACACCTGTGATTTTTTGATAAAATTAAGATGTAGTATTCTCCTGGCTATTATTTTCACAGGGTAGTCATTTTGGGTGAATACAAATGGGTTTTTTTTCAACGATTCAATAACCAAAGTTACGCACGTTGGCATCACAGCAGGGAAACGTTTTTGCAGATCTTTGTCTGTTTGTATGAAAGATACAACCTGTTGGTTCCATATCACACGACATTCATCATTGTGTTTGCATTGACGACTGACACGTGACTTTCACACCTTGGCTCGCTGCCCAAAAGCTGAAGAGGCTTTACCAATCCATGATCTGAGCTCCATGTCCAAACAGCCACCTGACTCTTCCTCTGCATGATCCAAAGTATTTGAAGTCATCGACCGAGTCACCTTGTTCTCCATCTCGGTGAATGTCAGCCATGTCAGTTTGGAGTTTGAGAGTCCAACTTTTTCTCCAGCTGCTGAAGGAGTGAAGGTTTCTGCCACTGCACGGGTTACTTGTCTTAAGGAGAGTCACATCATCTGCGTAATTGAGGTCATCAGCCAGACACTCATCGGGTTCAATACCAAAATGAGTACGCATGCGATTCTTCAATGAGACTCCTTTCTGGTTGGTATCACAGGCCTTTCAAAGCACATCTATCAGTACACCAAAGAGTAGGGGGGACTAGATACATCCTTTTCGTACTCCTGCTTCTATACTCAAAACCAGTCAGGTCTCTCACCATCAACAAGTACCGCAGCTTCGTTGATCTTGTACCCGCACTGGATGAGACGTACGAATTTGGCTGGGATCCCATCAGAGAGGATGTGCCACATTGAGGGGCTATGTACACTGTCGAAAGCGCCCTTGAAGTCAAAAAGATGGCTAGGGTAGGTAACTGAAATTCAGTGACTGTATTCTTTAAAACCCGGAGTCAGAAGATTTTATCTGTGCATCTACGGCCACTCCTAAATCCTCCTTGTTTCTCTCGTCTCTTTTTTTGTAAATGGTGCAGATCAGGCTCTTCCTCCAGTCATCTTGCACATCTTCGGCACGCAAAATCCAGACTAAGATCTGGTGCAGTTCCTAACGAGTTTTTTGGTTCCTTGTTTTATGAGCTCAGCGGCGATTCCATCAGGTCCTGGAGTTTTTGTGGTTCTTCAGTTTTCTGACTGCATTCTCTACCTCAGCCATGTTCGGTGTTTCCGTATCAAGGTCCATAGCATCGCCTATACTGCCCAAATTCTCAGGAGGTGGACGGTTCAGCAGTTCTTTGGAGTAGTCTGCCAAACCTTCTCTGATTTCATCGCTTTCTGTAAGGACTTCTCCATCTTGGTTCTTTTTGGGTGGAGAGAAGCGGTGCTTTTACCAGTCAAGCGTTTGACCAGTTGAAAAAGCTCTCTGCTATGGCCGAGTTCTGAGGCTTCCTCTATCTTGTCTTCAATTCCATCAGCCCAATCTTGTCTGTCTTGCCTGGCGCTAGCCTTGACCTGTCTATCCAGAATACGATACCTTCAATAGTCTCGTGGCACTCCCTGCCAAGGAGATCACGTGTTCCTTTGGCCCTTACTCTCTCTTTCGCAAGATCTTCCTTTAGTTCGGCGGTCCAGGTTTTGCTCTTGCGGTTCTTTGTAGGAATCGTCTCTTCTGTTGCTCTTATCACAGCATGCCAAGTCTTCGAACTGTCTTCTACTGACTCATCTGCCACATCTTGATAATTCAGGTGCTCTGTCACACGTTTTATGTATGCGTTGCCAACATTTCAAAAACTTATGTTAAGATTTTAAAATAATCAAGAAACTTGAAAATATAATGCAACATTTCCTGAAAATGTAGGTAAACTTGTTTCAAAAATATGTGGCAACCCTTGAAAAAAACATGGCAACATTAAAAAAAATATTCTCGCACCATTCAAGTGACTAAACAATACCACGTGACTTTCCTTTATGGGCTTGAATGACCTAGCTGGAGGCGAGCTTGCAGTGGTACTTCTGTGAGATAGCGCCGTGAATGCTTGCTTGTCTCGCCGTTTTTGACATTTGATGACAGCAATCTGAGAAGATCCTGAAATTCGCTGGCATCCGCCACACGATCAAGTTCTCTTCTATTCATTCTGAAATGTTGGCATGTTTTTTCAAGGGTTGCAATATATTTCAAAATGTTGCATTACAATGCATTACAATATTTTTTAAGTCTAGCATTTTTCGCTTTGGCGTGCCATTGGTACCGTACCAATTTTTGTCATTTATACCCCCCCCCCCCCCACAACCCCCACCACCTGAATGATTGCATGACATGTACTGAGGCTGGATTAAAAGCTCCGCATCAAATCAAGTTTGATCAGAATTAAAACAGTTTGTCAAGTTAAATAGCAAATTAGTTGATTTGTTTACATGTTTTGTAACAGCCTTGGCTTTGTTTCAAAGTGAAGTCAGCGTGTTTACCGACATAGATCAGGCTGTTGTTGGATTTCTCACTATGAATTTGCCTGTAGATACCTTTCCTTATTATAAGATATATCGTAGCTTTGAATAGAAATACATTAAAAATAATTTTTAAGTATTGTATAAATTGATGCATTTGATGCAAGTTTTCTGTAATGAAACGGCCAGGGGCCATTGTGCTCATCGCATAGATATGACATGTGATGTATCGCTGCTTGGAGTACCTACCATAAAAATATCATCGAAAACAAGTCACTGATAAGCGAGATATTGCACGTTTTACCTTCTTTAGTTTTGGCCTCCTGGTGGCCAAGTCGAAAATTAGATCAGATCGAAATTCGCTCTCCGAGGTTACCTGATGCATTGGTGGCATGTTTACCAAATTTCAATTTCATAGCTTTATTGGTTAAGAAACGTGTCATAGTTACACTCAAACGACCAATTTACGTCATTTGATCTCTGTGACCTTGAAAAATATGTCAAATCAAAAACTCGTACGATATGTGATGTATTCTTACTAGAACAACCTACCATAAAAATGTTATCGAAAAGGAGTTACTCATAAGAGAGATATCACACTTTTTAGGTTTCCACTTCTGGCCCCCTGGTGGCCAAGTCATGAATCAGATCAGACTGAAATTCAGTATCAGAGATTACATGACATAGGGAGCCATGTGTATCAAATTTCAAGTTCATATCTTTAGCGGTTAAGAAACGTACCATAGTTACACTCAAACGGCTAGTTCCCACCATTTGACCTCTGTGACCTTGAAAATTATGTCACATCAAAAAGCCATAAGATATGTGATGTATCGTTGCTCTGAGTACCTATCATCAGAAATTGAAAACAAGTCACTATTAGGCGAGATATTGCACTTTTTACCTTTTTTAGTTTTGGCCCGCTGGTGGCCAAGTCGAGAATCAGATCAGACCGAAACTCGGTGTCAGAGGTTATATGATGTAGGGAGTCATGTTTACTAAATTTCAAGTTCATAGCTTTATCGGTTAAGCAACGTGCCATAGTTATACTCAATTGACAATTTACGCCATTTGACCTCTGTGACCTTAAAAAGTAGGTCAAATCAAAAAGACGTATGATATGTGATGTATCCTTGCTAGGAGAACCGACCATAAAAAAATTATCGAAAACGAGTCACTCATAAGAGAGATATCACACTTTTTAGGTTTCCGCTTCTGGCCCCCTGGTGGCCAAGTCAAGAATAAGATCGGACCGAAATTCATTGCCAGAGGTCACCTTACCTGGGGAGGGGGGGGGGGGGGGGGTCCTTTGTTCAGAGTTTCAAGTTCATAGCTTTAGCGATTAAGAAACGCGCCACTGTTTTCGAAACAGGATACAGACGACGACGGGCGACGGACACTGCGCTGTTGTATAGACTCCTCTACGGCGAGCCAAAAACAATCGAATTAGAAACAATATTGAAGTTAATAAATTTGCTTAAATTGTCAATAAAACCTAAATTGGACCATTTCTGGGGGGTCTGTGTTGTTTTTGACATTGATTCAGTTTTCCCACTTCATGCATAGCTCAAATTACACCTTTTAGATGTGAGATTTGCCTTCTTAAACATTGATAACCGGTTTTCAAAAAAAAATCAAAAAAGGCCAATGAAAAACAGACTTTGTACATCAATTTATATAGGGTTAATGGATATTTGTCCTCCCATATTGGGCAATAGCCTGATCTACATCACAGTTTTTGGTGAACCCGCAGCCTGGCTCTAACAAGCCAGTTGCTAGCCTGATTAGGTAATCCAGTTGTCGAACACATAAATGGCTATATCTTTGGAATGGATGGGGCAAATTGCATTGGGTTTTCTGTGCTGTAAAAATTGTTTGGTGCACTTTTGAAATCATCTTACAGCAGCAAATGGCAAAAAACCTGGAGTAATAATGGCCTTTGATAAAAAATATTAAAAATATTCAAATTTCACAAGAGGAATTCTCAGTGCACATGGTCATCTTTAAAACTAACTGTGATTAGTTTTATTTTTGTCAACCGTAACCCCTCCTTCATGCAAAACGACATCGCCTCTCGAAATCGCGCCCGCGCCTATCGTAGGATTATAGGAAGAAGTCAGAATTACGTGTTTCCCTCATTTGATTCTCCCATCCAATAAATCAGTTGGAAAAATACGTTCAACGACAATTCATCAGTACGAAATCAGAACTAAGAATTATATACTCACAAAACAGTAGCATTTGTGAAACGAGGGGTCAATAACCGTCCCTGTCCGTGGACAGTAGCATGTGTATGGTCCCTCATTGAACCTTTATAGTATGTTCGATTGGATGGTAGTAGCTCTTGTTGTTAGTCCAATTGATTTGTTCTTGCATGCACAATCACTGAATAAATGGAAGCTTAGCAAGCCACATGATATTGTGGCATTTTCACTTATTATCTGTCAATCCGAGACGGATCACGACTGGCTGGACTTTGACAAATACACGTTTTATAAACTTAATGAATGGCAATCGATCAATCAGGGTTACAACATTGACCTGACCAAAGCAATATTCCAAATAAATCTCAGTACGTCTTTTTCAAGCAGAATCCATGCACAATAAACCAATAGAATTCAATGACAGAAATTCGGTAACAACAACCTTCGAGATGTTGAAATGTAAAGCCAACAGTTTGTGATTGCTAGATCTTATGATGTATGAATGTCAGTTCTTTCCAACATCTATTTGTGGTATCCTTCTGCCACATGTTACTCGATCCAATGCCTAAATCAGACTGAATAGTATGTGACGTACCAATAGGAAGCTGCGTCCGTCGTATCTGCTGGCAACGAGCACAATCTCTGTGACAGCGCTGGCGGTGCACGAAGGCATTCCTGACTCATGTCGGGGAAAGCAGTTGAGTCACTTGAAGCGGGTACCAAGCACTCTACTGTAGTTGCAACGTTCTTACCACTTACTCATCTGCTTCATATGTGGATTCCGATGGTCTCTGGTGAATCATCGCTTTCCTGCTGGTGTAATTTCTTAGTTTTGAATATTACGAAAATGATAAATGTGACAAAAATGATAAATGTTGAACCCCAGAGGAAGGAATATCAATCGTATTTTTTCATAGACTTCTGCTAGCAATGGAGTGTGTATTAGGATATGTTCTTTCATTACTTTGAAGATTCGTCAAATCTAATGGGACGCAACAACATGTGACGCATAAGTGGTGTTGGCTTAAAGAGTCAGTAGAATGCATTAAAATCGTTTGAAATGCAGTTTGCCTGCAAGACACCAGCAAGAATTAAATAAGACCAAATTTCTGTGCAGAATGATCCGCACATGAAATACATCGGGCATTTAAATCAGCCATGCAAGTGCCAAAAACATACGTCTGTCATGTTGGCGAAAATGAAATCATACCATGTAAAATGCAGGAAAGACAACAAGGAGGCCAATCTCCCAATGACAGGACATCACGTCGTTTACCTCGGCCTAACCGGAAGAGACGAAATGTACGCTAGAACACGGTGACAGTATCACTTAGCAACCGTTACCAATGGCGGTGCTAGGAGATTGCGGTCGATCATCATTTTACCTTTAAGGTAATTTTACAACTAAGGTTGAATCTTAACAATCTTATGTTGGCGACAAATTTCTGACGCATACATATATGTCGATAACGTTCAGCAGTGGTAACCTTTAAACAATAAATCAATAATAAATATTTGTTTCAATTTTTTTTCTTTTCATAAACCGTTATGAAAAATATCATTTTGAAATTTTAAATTCTGATGAAAAATAGGCCCATATCTCTTCCGTTGTGAAAGTGACATTTTTTGTTCCGACTACTTATATGCGTGCACTGATTTATTTCTTCTCATAAACCGTTATGAAAAATATAATTTTGAAATTTTGAATTCTAATGAAAAGTAGGCCCATATGTTTTCCGGATCCGTTGTGAAAGGGCCTTATTTGTTAAGACTACTAATATGCGTACGCTGACTAGCCTACAAAACGTATTGGGTGTTCCCTTTCATGGGCTTAGTAGGGCAAGCCAAAGCGAAATTTATTCAGGACAGATTTTTACATGATGATGGTCACTTGCGGGCTCTTGTGGTCATACCTGCGCGACGAAGGGAATTAATCCACCAAAAAGTTAACTTTTATTGTTGAAAATGAAGGAAAGTTGTGAATATGTTTGACGTGTTAAAAAAATTTCAATAAAACTTTTTTTCATACATTTGTCAACATTTGCATGTTTTTGATGAATAATGCATGATTTTACCCAAAAAGATAATTTAAAAAAAATGTAATTGGCCTATCTTCAAGAACAGGAAAATCCTACCAACGTTTCCATTACTCTGCAGCTGTAGCTCTTACAAGAAAGACATGCATTTTCCTGTAAATTGCAAAAAGGCCCGGGTCCCGGGGGTTGAACTATTGGAACAGGTCCGGTAGCAAAAGGGTGAATTTCGCGTTCGTGGTAAAAAGCGAAAGAAATCTGAAAAACTGAAGAAAGTCTTTCTGACTTTTTTGGTCAAGCGTTAAAAAATGTTTAAAAATAGGATTTTACTCATATTGAATGAAATGTTTCCAATTTGTCTTGATGTAACTGTTATTTAGTGGAATATTTAACAGTCTTGTGATTTTGAAGCCCATGCCAGTTTCTTGGTTTTTAAGATTAGAAAATGGTTCTTTTCCCACTGATATGCTTGTTTCACAGTTAAGCGCAAAGTCGTGTGAGGTATACCAATAAAGAAATAAACATAAAGGTTTCACTTGGAATTACGTAATTGGGGCATCTTCTTCAGACAATTTTAAAGCAATCATTCAGATCTTATCGGGTCTACGCTTTCTTGGTCTCAAAATAAAGATATTGATTTCTTCTTACGAACAGCATTAGTGTTGATTTAATCTGTCAAGTACTTAGTACTTTTCGAGGATTTAGCCTTTCAAGAGATAGGGTCGGGCCAAGATTCGTATATTTCCAATGAACGAGCATGAACGAAAATAAACCACTTGCCTTGAGTGAACATCTCAAATATGATGATGTTCGAAGCCTACATGTAGATTTCAATTATTTTTAAACTTCGTCTTTGAATTTTCCATCATCATATTTGACTTTTCTCGACATCATGTCATCGTCATGTTTTCGCTCATCAGTTGGCACAAAGTAATTTCTACACCTTATATGCAACATACACCACTAGATTTATGACATTACGCATGTCAGTTGATATGTCGAGTTGAAATGTGTTAGTTCATAGCCACCGAAATGCGTTCTTGCATGGGTGGCCAAACAATTTCGGTGGTTATTCGGCCTACTCTAATTTTGATGAAGAGGCGTGTTGGAGGCGCGGATTGAAATGTTTCATGATATTGATTGAATGAATAAGTGTCGCCACATTGTCAGCGCGTGTTGAACTATCACATGATATTGTAGACCTACACCCGAGTGCGTTCGGGGAATTTTTGTCTGGTCCTCTCGAAATTTAAGGTAATACCTGGAGGTCTAATAGACCTAGACCTATGGTAGTTCTTCAAACCATTAAATTTTCTTTGTGGGTTGACCGTGATAATTTCAGGGTTTGGGGGTCTAAACGAGTTTTGGGGTCATTTTCGACCATTTTTGACCCGTGAATCGACTTTTCAGCCGCGACGGGTTAATTTGACCCCTGCGACCACAATATTTAGGCTACTGAACTGAACTTCATCATTATTTCCTTTTACAGAGAAGGAATTCATAATAGAGGAAAACACATCTATACTAGTGACTGAGACCATGTATCAAAATTTAAAATTTTTCTATACAACCTATAAAGTCTCGCGCACTGAATTATCAGTGTGTACGCTAAAGGAGCACTTGACGGATTGAATAGAAACCAACGCTGTTCGTTAGAGGAAATCAATATCTTCAATGTAAGACCAAAAAGCGAAGATCCGATGAGATATGACTGATTGCTTTACAATTACCTGAAGAAAACGCCCAATTACGTATTCTTAGAATTCCTTTATTGTTTATTCCTTTATGGTATACCGTATCCACATTGTTGAAACGCCATTTGGCTTACACTAAGATATATTTTATGATATGTACACTGATTTTTAGGTCATCTCATAAGATACAATAGCGTTTGTGCCTGTTACAAGTTTACCATTATACAGAACCTAATCATGGAGATTTTGTACCAATTGCGAATTATTGGTCTATCATTGTTTTGCACCTCAGCTCAGTTTGCAGCTTAGTTTAAAATTGGGCTTCATCGTGGCTTCCAGTGAAATGCCCGAGAGAGCTGCCTTGCCGTGACCAGACTCTTTATTTGAAAGACTATGATAATGTGGGAGGTGTTTGTGCGGCATGCGGAAGAACAAGGTAAATACAAGCTGGCGTGTCTAGCTATAATATTAGACAGATGTAACTTTGGGATTTCAGGTCGACTGAGCGAAGAACAAAATTATGCAGTGGGGCTTTTGGGAGCAGCTGGGCTGGGTTGTTCGAAATCACGTAAGCTTTAACGGCGCCGTTAAGTCTTAACGTGAAATTGCTAATGGGATTAACTGAAAGAGATAACGTCCATAAGGATATTTAACGCAACCGTTAAGGATGACGTGACTTTTGTGCTTTTGAACAACCGGGCCCTGGTCTTAAGCTTTTAGCTCCCTTTATAATTGACGCATAGCCGGCCGTTTCATTTGGCACTTTCGTGGCGGAGGCCTACATGTCTAAATGAGCTAATGAATTATACATTGACTGCTCTGACATTGATTCTAAAATCTCACAATGTAGTGTTGATGTGAATAATTAACTCAGTTTGAGAGAGAATGAAGTATTTCCATCGGAAATCGTAGAGGCTTTTTGACATTTTCCTTTTTATTACAGTGTACATTGTGACCGTGTATGAGTCTTGGTAGTCTACAGTAAACTAAGGCAGAAATTTAGAGCATGAATTTTCTTTCGTACGGTGATAATAACTAACACGCTGTGCATTGCATTGTTAGGGATTCCACTTCCCCAGTTTCAACCTCGTGATGGGAGTTTTCGCCTAGGTGTGTTTTAGTCCGTGTTTTACCCCTTTTACCTCTCATCAGCCACCATCAGCCTTACTAGCTGCAACCCTCGAAAGCCAACGGGCTTGTCTTCTTTACCCTTTTCACTTCCGCATAATAAACATAACAATTTCTTACCAGTTTCAGCCGATAGCATTCATTATTATTTTTTGTATCTTATTGGCACTGGGTCCAAGATACTCAATCAATTTGAACTATGTCAATGATACTACCGTACTGACCAGCGCAAACAAATGGGGTAGTTGAATCATGAAGTAATATTGCAAGGATCACACGTGTCGCAAATGTGTGAGAACATGCTTTGATGGTACATATATCTTAATTCGTTTTAGTAGCATAGCTCACTATCGCTGGGTTCACCCTCAAGTCTCTACAGGGTGGCCCTGAATTATTTTCCCTCACACAATGGATACACAATAGAATTCTACTGTCCAAAGGAAAATAATTCTCGGCTACCCTGTAGAATCAATCATGTCAGTCGCTTGGGCAATGCGCTATAGAGTAAGTGCCTCCGAAAGTGTATGAGCGTCATCAGCGCTATTCCATTAGCATGTAGAATGTATATGAAGGAATGTTCCCTGTTTAACTCCTCAATAATGACTCCTGAGGGAAGCATTCAGCCAAGTCATTAAGTGCTTATATCATCTCCATATTATTCATAAATCCCCCTCGCGACTTGTGCAAATAACTGCATAATGCTACCGTATATTATTCAGCGTCATGATGGTGTACGAATCGGCAACTTGCAATAAAGTCAGTGCATACGTGACTACGTACAACAGGTACATATAGAAATATCTGTTGTTCTGGAGACCTCCAAATCGAGGGGTTGTAACCAGAATGAGTATTAACTAGAACTGGCTAACACCAGTGATCTCTCTGCTTTGATTTTGAAGTTGTTCAGGAGTTGGTCTGAACGAATAGTTGATATGGAATTATTGAGAGTTTGTGGATAAGCCAAGTACAGGCAAAGATGACGTCAAATGCAGCGAGACCGCCAAGGTTGATGTTATTTTCAATACACAATTGCATGTGTTGTGATGTAAGGAAACGGACATGGTCCACACTTTGCATTTCAATACCATAATTATGAAAAAAAGTTTTCCCCGAATTTCATGCGGGAATTTGACAGGTTTGATTTCAGGCCATGTCGCCGATTTCCGTTTTTGTCTGCCTTTTTGCCTCTAATAGTGGCAATAGATACATTTAGAAAATTTTGGACAACTTGAACTTGAACATGCAGTTCAAGCATCTTGTCATCAAGGTCTAAAGAGTTTGTCATATTGCATTTCAAGTCTTTGTTTGAAAAAAGTTCCCCCTAAAACAAAGCGATTTTGAGGTGTTTTATGCGAACTATTTTGGTAGCGTATAGAAAATTACTGTGTGATCAGGTTTGTTTGTGCAGACGATGATTTGGAGCGAGGTGAGTTTGGCTCTTGAACAGTTTTAATCCGCTCAAAACGGTGATGAATATTCACTTTAGTAATATTAAACAGGGTTGCATGACAGCAGACTCTAAGATCCTAATAGTAACTCGCCTCATTTACGGCATTTTGCTCGGGCATTCTTGCCGCGTACATTTATGTACATTATACATGCAATACACGTTCAATGGGAGCCAATACTGGCTGAGATAATATGCTTGAATACCATCGCTGCCTTGAAAAATGGATTGAATGTACATGATCCCTGTACATTCGTATAGAAATGCATAGGGTTTGAAAAAGTGCCGACAGATTACCCACAGGGCCGTGTAATTTCAACAGAAGAATATTCGATTCAGGAATTACCACGCAAAATTGTGAGAAATGTATCTCTGTGAATAAGAATTTGGAAGTTTTTCTGGCTAAAAGAGAAACAAGTATTGGGAAAACAAATAAAAATAATGTGAACATATTTGCGGTGGAATCCTGACGAACTGATTCACGACAAAGCCAGGAAGGAACCAAAGTTGTAATGTGGGCCTATGATGTATTTGCCTCCGTCCACTGACCCCCCCCCCCCCCAAGCACAAGCTACTGCCTTTGATACTTCCACGGAGTCAGTCCACGTCCTTGGCCCCAGCATAACAATGCAGTGCAATTAATTAGATGCTGCTACCTGTATTATTGCGCTGAACTAACTGGCAATGAGTCCAAATATTTCTTTGGAATTCCATTGGAAATCAACTGAAGAAATGACAGCAAGTATTATTCATGAAGTGTCAGGTTAATTTTGTTTTTTTTAATTAACTTTTATACATAGAGTGAATTCCTGTCGAAAGGACTCTTTCATGCAAGTGAATAAGGGTCGAATTTTGACCATGTAACCCTTGCAGCAGAAGAGAATTTCTGTCGAATTACTTGAAATCCTGGGGTGAAAAAATTTCGAATCCTGATCCTCCCAAATCTTTCTGAGCATCGAATTGGTGTCGAATGACCGGGGGGGGGGGGGGGGGCACAGAGTTCTGATTGACTGCTGCATCATACATTCTTCCCGTTCTAGCACCAACCTTATATTCCCTGTATGGAGGTTAACCACCACAACGCATCAGATTGTGAGGTTTCACCGTCTACTACGGCGTGTTCTTGCATTGGTTAATCGAGGAATGATGGACTTCCAGACATGGCCAATTATACAGCAATAGTCCCATGAGATGTGTTTGGGGCAAATAGTGCAGGCATTTAAACACATTAGGAAGTTTGAGGAGAGTCCGTTTATTGATCTTGTCATACATGTTTCAGTCTAAGAACAGGTTTTCTATCAACTGCGAAATGAGAAATGGCGAAATAGCGAGATAAGCTATCATTAATTTCTGTCCCGTTGAACCATCGTTTTTAAAAGGATCTACTATTTTTGCGGTAAATTTTGTTTTGATGTGTGAAATGAGCGACTTATTCATCACGATTTCTTTTTTACTCTGTCCCCGAAATGTTGTCACGAGTCAAAAAGCTAAAGCCATTTTTGTTTGGACCCATGGCCTATTAAACGAAATGGCATTTAGGCCTAAGGGTTGTATGTACGTACCTCGTTCCTGAATGACTTTCTAATGGCCTGAATGAAAGGTTCGAGATGACCAAAGGACATTTCGCCGAGGAACTTTGACTACAAAGACATGCCACGCTTATTATATAAAAACTGCGTGACTCAACTAGGCGCATTGGTCCGCAATTTTTCATTCGTTTTGCGAGATTCTGATGGGCGCTCCTTCAATGATTCATGCTCTGATGGAACCCGAGATCAAAAGCCCTGCTCAAGAACAGCTGCGAAGACGACACATCAGTGCATATGTCCTCGGTAATGCTTGTGATGGATACCGTGTTGATCAGAATGAATAACTGTAGTAAAGAACGTTAACACCTTTTTCGGGATCTACTAAAATTTTTTACTCTAGCTTTCGATCCTCACTGGATCTTCCTCAGAAGTGAGGGACAACAATTTTACAAAGCATATATACAAACAAGGCAAGAAATAGAGCAAATTTCAATAAAAACAAATACAATTACAGGCTAGGAAGAACTTCGACCCAGACACCATTAAAAAGGGAGAAGGTACCAGTCAAAATGTACAATGACAGGTCCACAGTGTTACAAGATATAATTTTGTTTTATTCTCTTCCCTATTTCACAGCTAACAATTTTGCCCATTAGTGATAACAGAAGCAAGATTATTTCATGTTCCAAAATATTCATCAGCTGCTCTGCAAAATACTCAACTGCGCTGCGTCAAAGCCATTAAATATATCAAGTATTGATTGGAACTGTTTAGCCTCTTGATAAGTCGCTGTCGAAAACCTTCGGGTGCATTCGGCTCGACTCGATTCTGTTCATCAAGCATTAATCTGACGGGGCATCTTGGTGAATCATGGCAGAACGTTCTTACATCACTGACATGCACACAAAATGATGTGGCGATGGAAGGATAGCGTTTCAATAATTGATGGCTGAAGACAGAAGTGAATATTGCTTTGGAAGTGTCACTCTGAGGGTTTATTGATGGAATCTATACACGGTCAGAGGAGAATGGTCATCATCATACCAAGCCAGAGCGGCATTGTTATGTCATTTGAACAAAACAAGAAAAGCTTGTTCTCTAGGTAGGTAAGATGTTCCCCAAGTTGAATGTAGTTTTCGCATCATCATGGACCTGATCGATGACAGTGCTCATCTTGTGAAATTTTCGATCGTGAATTTGATCATTAAAATGCATTAATATATACCGGTATTTTGATTTGATTTAACAGACGAAAATTAAATATGTTCATAAATATTTGAATATACATGTAGGCCTAGTATGTGAATAAAAAAATGGCTTGATTTACAATTGACACTATCATTATACATGCAAAATATCATGTAAATTCAACGCTCCGCACATAAAAAGAAATCAGAAAATTCATTCATTCAATCCTACAAAGGAAAACTGACTTGCTATTAATTCATTGGTTGCCCTTGACAACGGAGACACGAACCAAAAAGTCAATCAACATCATGTGTAGTTCATTTCCCAGAACATAGGAAAGAATTGCAAGAACTCGAAATCGAATTCCTTGCATAGTAGAATTGCAATTTACTCTCTAAATTGGAATAATCTGTCCTGGTGAATTGGCTTTAGTTTCTTGCGATTTAGTAATGAGGTGAAGAAATTAAATTAAAGGAGCTGCAACTTTCTGAGTTTGTCACATTGTGTTTAGGTTTTAAATCATGTTTCCGATTCTACTGCTGTAGGAATTCTATACGTTATCTTCACCAAGAAGAGAACTGTCAATGTAAGACGTGGTGTCCTTTTGTACTAATCAATGCGGTGCCCATTATCTATTTAGCTACACAAAAATAACAAGGTGTTGGTTTCAATCAACCATTTCCTGCCGATGTATGTGACAACCCATCTGATTCATCTCAATCGAAGTGAAATAACAAGAAGGCACAATATGATATGTACATGTACAAGCACTTCGGTTGCACTGATTCACTTAGTGTGGATAGTTCAAAGTTGATCCTGTTGGGACCATGACATCACTGCATCAAATCGCCTTTTTTCTGTGGGAGGAATAATCAAGTCCAATGTTTTTGTGCAGTATTGGGTGATATGGGGCTGTCCGTAATTAGACTAGGCCGTTCCAATTGGTGGTCTCAGAAGACTTGGCAACTGTTTAAAAACATTCATAGACCCATAGTGCGTTTCAAAATGATGTTTTGACGCCAAACGCAACAGAAATGCACGCGACACGGACGGCTAGAAACTTGGCCCTAAGCGGGACCCGGATCTAGAAAACATTGTCGGTGTGTCATGCCTAAGACAAAGCAGTGGTGGATTTAGAGGGTGGCGCATAAAGTACGAGCCCCCCCCCCCTCCCCCCACCCCCGCCCATCAGAGCAACAATTAAAAGCCCTTCAGTCCACGTTTAGCAGTTGGAGATGCCCGGAAAACCGAATATTTTGCACTTAGATTACAAATTACTTCTGGAGAGGAGGGCCCTCACACCAACCAAGTTTTCAAGATTGCAGCTTCACTAAAATCCTTAAATTTTATTGTTTCGCACTGTCAAATAAGTTTTAATCCGAACGTCGTGAAATATCACTGCCATAGAATTTAACAATTCATGAAACAGCAGAAAAGAAAGATTTCACTCTCCTACCAAGGATAAAATATTGCAGAGACCAAGGTAGTTTAGAATGCACTGCCCCATTATATAGTAGGCTGACAGTATACTCTGTTTCCTCACGTATACCGTCTTTGGGAGCCATATTTAAGAGGCCCGAAGGAATGAATACCTCGCATACCTAATACAAAGGTTAGGCCTAGTGGATTGGACTGATTGGCCCAGATCGTGGCGCAGGCCTATGACCAGAGACACCCACTACTTGCAGTCCACCATTGGTGGATGGGATTTTAAATGAATTGAATGGGTTGTCTTTAATACCAGACAATCGTGTTTGGGCTTTATTCATGGCGTGACCGAGGCGGAGCAAATAGACAATGCCCATTCATCACGTGGGCAAAGAAAAACCGCCCCGCATGTGGTGAACCCTATTGCGTACCCAACCCAATGTATGGACACTGTTACTTTGTATAAGTGGTATGGGATGACGGTATACCTGAGGAAACAGAGTATCTCTCCGAAGAATAGATAGCGAGAGAAAAAAAACATCGCACGGTGTCTCAGCTATTGTGGTCGCAGCATTTGTCTCCTGGGAGAGTCGTCCTCCATGTTGTCTCCGAGCGGTATAAACAAGAGATAGCGTAATACTCCATACTGGTAACAGTGTCTGCAGTAACAGTATCAGCCGGGAGAATCGGTCTCTTACTAATAAGCCAGGGAGACATCAGTTGTATAACTACTCCATGCTCATTGTCATTGCATTTTTCATCAATTGGCCGTAATAACCAGCGTAATAGCTCCATCTCAAGCTCCATATGGGACACAATGCTGAAAAGGCCTGTAGAAACTAGTGAGGATAGAAGCCAATCGACCAAAATTACCAGCGTCCTCAAAACACAAGGATGCCAGCGAATGCTATAAATTCACATAGGCCTCTCCTGTAAGAAACGGCCCGAGAAACAAACAGTTTAGAAATATTAAAATATATAAATATTAGTGACCTCGCAAACCACCACCGCCTGAGTATGATATGGGCATTCTACTCCAATCTAATATATTATTACGGAGTTTTCGGAGCTTTGTCTCACGGATCACGACTTTCCTGCTCGACCAACTGACATGAAATTTCACCAAGACCTAACTTACATGTTTTATATCCGGATTGCGCACTTTGTTTTTCGTTTAAACTCAGATAAGTGGTACTTTATGCATGTTTTTAGTCATTTTCGGATCAAAATGATAGAAAGAAAATGAAAGTAAATTAACCCAAACCATGTCCGTTTTTGATTGGAAAATAGAGTTATTTATAACCCAAACCATGTCCACTTTGTCACTCTCCGGTGCCACCGGGATCACTCCTCACAGTTAATCCGGCGTCTTCCATCGAATACTTCACTACAGCGATTTTACCTCTCCATAGATAAACCTTGCCTATAATTAAGTGCTGTACTGTGCACTAAAACAATAACAAGGTGAGTTAATAGCGTTTCATTCAGCATTCCTTGCAAAAGTAAAAGAATACTGTCCAAAAACAACCCAAACCATGTCTGTTGTTTCTTCAATTTGCAAGCGACGAATTCCGCAATGACCGTGGAGCGACCGCAAAGACAATGGATGTGCCAATTGAGACACAGCAATTTGTGCATAATTGAACACATGATCATCAGAAACATTCCATAATAGACTGTGAGAGAAGCAATGTGCCCACAAATTTTGCATATTTAGTTCACTTCTGGTGATAAATAACTATATTTTGTGCTTGGAAAAAAGAAGACATGGTTTGGGTCAGTTTTCGAGGCAATTCCCATGTGCTCTCGAAGTTTCTTTGTTTTCCCGATTAGACTTCAAATCTCGACTTCTTTTACCTAAGGTTTGCATTGGTAAGCTAACTAAGCTCCAACAATACCCCATATCTATCTCTCTTTTACCTTTTACAAACATGACGAAGTCGGCTACATAAACAAATAAATCATCCCCATAAAACGGGATGATGAATTTGACCCAGGCCGGCTGGAGCACATCCCTCCCTCGGATGTGAACTTGCCCTTCATTCTTGAAAGAACTCAATTCCAACTCAGGGTCAGTTACTGTATGACAATAAACAAAGCGCAAGGACAAACCTTTGACAAGCTCGGTATCTTCCTTCCGCAGTCAGTTTTCAGTCACGGACAACTATATGTTGCTTTTTCGAGGGCTTGACGTTTTCAGGACATTACTGTACAAATCAATACAACCACAAAACAAGGATTCCTAGCCGAAGACGCCGTCACACAGAATATAGTTTATCAACAAATACTGTGATCATTTCCGAGGTAAAAACACATATCACTGTTTTTAATGTCTTGACAATGCCCAGGTGACAATGTAACTGTTTACAAACATTCCGCGCGGAGCGCGGGTTATGCTATAAACAATAAACCTGGAACAATAGAACACCCGCAAATACTGATGCTTGCTGATGGAGCCTTGGTGTTATTTTCCTAAATCCAAATAGACTCTTTCCGTCTGTATACATTCATGTGCATAACCTACCTCACTCAGGTAATCCGCTCAACAATTAATCGCCTCTTTGTATTCCGCATACATGAGCATTGCACAGCGCTGCACCCTGATTCGGGGTTTGATTTTCAAAAGTGCGCAAACACATCTTTGTGGACATTTATGTTCATTTCTGATTCAACGGTACACCACTAACCATCACCACCAAAACACATAGATGCCTTTAGCACGAAAATTGGTTGTGCCATCGCTGAGAAATCGGATGTACAAGATAACATCGTAAAGACAGAGACACTGACAATAAAGTGAATCAAATATATAATCAGTAGATGGTCCAGGAAGTAACGCTCTACACGTTGGGAAACAACCACATTGAACCATTCTATACATTATTGTGAATGAAAGCGGTCGAGAACGTCATGTTCCCTACCCAATTCTATTATTTACAATGTACAAACGGGGTAATTTCTTTCTTTGTTGTGGTTGCGATAATAAGGGGGAGATGATACGGCGGTTTGTACCCTATGGCACAGTGTGCTCTCTGTATGCTGTTTATGCCAATAGCAGCAGTGTGGGACCGCTGACCTAAGAAATCAAATGTGCCAACAATGATGACTGACGGGGTCATCCCTATGTTCCCTTACCTATATTCCCCCAATAGGTACCTATGTTCCCCGGTACCTATGTTCCCCCAATATGTACCTATATTCCGCTGTACCTATGTTCCCCGGTACCTATGTTCCCTCAATATGTACCTATATTCCGCGGTACCTATGTTCCCCGGTACCTATGTTCCCCCAATGGGTACCTATGTTCCCCCAATAGGTGCCTATGTTCCCCCAATAGGTACCTATATTCCCCCAATAGGTACCTATGTTCCCCGGTACCTATGTTCCCCTATGTTCCCCGGTGCCTATGTTCCCCGGTTAGTTCTGTCTATATTCGACATGACTGACTGTAATCGCTCAACCACGGTTCTGATCTTCATTTGTCGACACCGACATGTTCGACAGTCGTGTTCTGTCTAAGACCACAGTTTCTTCTCTTAGTCGACGCTTTTATGGCTGACAGTAAGGACATAGCAACTACGGTTATCAACTTAGTAAAATGTGAAATGGCCGACAGTCCGGATCATTTACATACCTATTTCACTGGCTTGCTCCTTGGGATTTTAAGAAACAGAGTAGTTAACATCACTGTGCAATCTTCAACGTCAATTACAGAGAATGCGTGGACACAAGCGAAAAATGGTCAGATCACGATCCAATAACGATATCAGTAAAATATATAGAAATTGCAAGTATCCTTTTTGAATGACAACTGGGTTCGTATACCGCGAAGGTGTTGCGATAATTGGTTGATTTGTTCAGTTCTATAATGTAGCTATTATCTCAACTGCACTCTACAGGAGTGACATATGCATCACTGTCTCGCCGCGAAACACTATTTAGACTGTCTCGCCGCGACACACTGTTTATCGATGGAACAAAAATATCGGTGGTCTGTGCTAAAATATTCATAATGTTGTTTGACGTACGTACATATGCACCTATATAAATGTTGTTATAGCGAATCAAGCTCTCTGAAGCATACTTCGTATGTGGGAGTGGATGCGGTGATTTGACAACTCCCTGTATCTGAGCTGGACGATTTTAACTTCTTCGAATATTATGTTAAAAATTACGAGTTGTTTACAACAAAATCTTGCTCCACGCACGTATTGATCGAGGTGCGTCTACGACATCAAATCAAAGAGATTTTTATATCAAACATGTTAAAGGACTGTTTTTCTGAAAGTGTTTGGCGTTAATACAAAGTGATGACGTCATGGACGCACCTTAGGCCCTTTCCCTCCAGTTTGTATTTGGGAAGTGACAACCAACACAAGTGGGTTCGGCTCAGCGCTCGTGGGTTTCGACTTGTATTTTGTATACAGTGATAAAGGACCATTGGCTTCAATAAGGACAATACAGAGTGGCTCAATAAAAATGATACACTTACAAAATGGTTAACATCTTTTATTGTTTTGGCATTTACCCTCAAACATATATATGTACTTGAAGAGCAAGCTCTCTCGATTAATTGACGCCACCAGAATCATAATCCGTCCATGGTTGACTGCACATGATAGATTTTATTGACTCATGTGAAATCTCATTTGCGCCAACTTCTCAGTGGTTAAACAGGACAAAGAGGAAGCATTCCCAACATTTAATTTTATTCACAGTTGAACACAAATAGGAAAATTACAAAATGGATTTGTTAAATGTCAATCTTCACCTGTGAATGAAAATTAAAATGTTATAGACTGCTTCCTCTTTGTCCTTTGCCCTGTTCAACCAGTGAAAGGTTGGCGCAAGTCAAATTTCACACTAGTCAATAAAATATGTCCTGCGCAGTCAAACATGGAAGGATTTTGAATCTACTGGTATCAAATTAATCGAGAGAGCTTGTTCTTCAAGTACAAGTATGTTTGAGGTAAATGCCAAAATCATTAACCATTTTGTAAGTGTAACATTTTTATTGGGCCACTCTGTATAACCCAGCTATCGCATGCCCAGTCACTTCCTATTCTACATAGTTTCCATCAAGAAATTGCACAAAAAAAGGAAAAAAAATTCACGCTTTTCCGACGTTGACTTCGATTTGGCCCGAGTTAGCCGCCATGAGCCAATCCTTTCCGTGTGGAACAAGGCACAAGCACTAGCAAGGCGCTTCCTTGAGCCATGGATCTACCATGTGATGACTTGGTGTAGGTTACCAACCTCTACAACCGGGGTCTACTTGATTCGCATTCAAAATGGCTGCACCACTAGATCCTGGATACTGGCGGTGACCTATGACCCGGGCACTACGTGTCAGCACTGTTTCAACATGACCAAAATCCGTTTGTAGCCTACCAAATAATTGTAAAATTGACCAATTATCTCAGGATGTATACAGATAAAGAAGCCTCATACTCAAATATGGAAATGAATCAACAAAAGGGATTTTGAAATAAAATGTTAACAGTGCTCGCGCGATTGGGATTTGTAACACGTGCTTCTTCGGAGTGCCCGCATATGGCCCGACTAAATGACACAATTTTTCTTGTAGAGGCAATTATTTTTTTATATCAGCGTTAGCTCATATATTATCCGTGTCCATGAAGATCTATTATGCCGCCAATTGATTTGTGATCGCATCAGGGTTTATGGTTATGTAGACTGATAAGTCGCCCTTTTTGCCGATTCAATAAGCCATGAATATGCCAAGTGTCAAAACATTATTTACATCTTATTTGCATGTCAAATGTTATTCGTTGACCAATCAAATATGTTTCAGTTCAACTTGACAGAAGCGGTAGTGCAAGTGATCATAGGAGCGCGCAATGACCCATGGGTAAACGAGGTTGGAGGTTACACACTAGTAATTCACTGCGCGAGACTAGGTTGTAAAGAAAAAATTGAATTTGAATTTCTGATAGATGACCCAGGCACCAGAATGGATAAGTTTTCCATTAAGAATACATATTTTTTTAATGAATTATGAATTTCTTCTCCATAAAAGGAAAATAATGATGAAAGTTCAGTTCAGTAGCCTTAATATTGTGGTCTCACAGCCGAAAATTCGAGGTGTGGATATACTTGTCGTAAAGAAATTTTCCTTTAATAGCGTTTAACTGCATTGTCACAATCTTTGCATAAAAGTGTGAACGCCACCATGCCAATCATGTTCCGTGTCAAAGGATTACCTCAAGTGTATTTGAAGTGACAGTAGCATCGTAAAATGTCATCAAAAGAATAACCAATAATCAAGGACCTAATAAAAACCGCAGACATTCGTAAGAGTCCATATCCCTAGTTCAGTGTATTACGCATACCTGATCATCCCGGGATTCGTGCTATTATGATAGGCTGTTTCTCTGGGTACCATCACACCAACTGTATAAACGGTAATATAAACTTAGAAAAATTACTCGGCCTACCTGCCACGGCAAATTATCCAAGTAGGTACTGTATATCACCCTCCAATAGAAATCCGCCGGATTCTTATAAAAACTTGCTGTTGAAAATGTTACCCTGAACCCCCATCCTGGCATAACCAATGGTTTTTAATATCGGCCTACTCTGCTTGTCGATATTTTTTGTAGTTGACGAAGGAGTTAACAAAGACTGATCTCAGTGTGCTGAACCCCCAACGGATTAATTATGCTATTTTTACCCAATGCATTGATACCAGTGACAGGCCTGTTTTGAAATAGATGGAGGCCTACACAATGTTAGGCATCTCAGCTACCCATGCACTCCCGGTACCCAATGCCAATATTGGACCGAATGGGCATGAAGATCCCAATTAAAACGCAAGCCCAACGGACAATACTCAATTAAGAATAGTCTTTGATGAAGGTCTTGGGCAAAAGGCTTTATATAAGCTATGGGAAATTGATGTCCAGCAACATTAGCAAGTCCTATCCTTGTTAGTCTATGCCCTGGGTGCCTCTGCAGATACCTCAAATATTGACAGCTGTGTGATGGAACACTTTAAGACAGACAAGGTCCCTTCTTAATCAAGGGCTCTGACAAAGACAGTGCAGTTCTGTCTCTCTAGGCATAACAACTCCCCATTGATGCAACTCCACGAGTTTGTCCCTATCAGGCCTCTCTGCAGAACGTTCCCTTTAATGGCGGGGCTCCCAGGGATTCCCCACCCTGATGCAAGACCACCATCGATTTTTTTAGCCTTTTAGCAGTTCAATTGTCAATGTTTGACCGCGACGCATCAAATACTGCGTGGGGTTGTGAATCGGAAATTTTGATAGTATTCCGGACAGTCGGGCAGGTAAATGGTGAAAACTAAACTGGTAGTTGACGACGGAAATTTTTGGATAATCGTCAAATTAGACAGACATTGATATTTCCACTCTTTTCAGCCAACTGGCCGAAAAATCTCAAAACACGCCCCCTAGTACCAAATTAGCAAAATTCAAAATTAATTTTTTCATCAGATAATTTCTTTATACCTGATGACTTGCCATAGCAAATATTTTTTCAATACCTCTCCAAATATGTACTCGATAGTTAAAAACATGCACTCGTCTAATTGATAGGCTTGGACCCTCCAACCTATGAAGATTCATTGGTGGTATTGTCTCCCCTAAATTCTGGACTAAAAAAATTGTACATGCATTAGAATTGAAGGCTGGATGATTTCAGGGCCAATGTCATGTTTCATAAGATAAAAGGCAGCCAAATGTACTTAAAGTGGAATAATAAATTCAGATTAAGTAATGCATACTTTTCCTGCTGATTGCGGTAAATTTTCATAGGAATTCCCTTAAAATTCATAACTATCAAACATATATTATTCTCCATATTCGCTCCAAAAATCCAAAATAAATCCTCGCCAGCATATACTCGACGCAAGGGCCCAACGCGCCGCGTAGCGGCAAAAAAGCGAAGCTGGCGAAACATTTATAACGGGTCACCGTCACTTATTATTGGACTTATAGCGCATTTACGGGGTTGCAACTATTTTGCTTTATAGTGTCACCAGGAAAGAAAAGCATGCGACCTAACGCCGATCTATTTGTATAAAGTGATAATTGGAAGGTATATAGTAGGAAATATCAATAAAATAATCATTCCATGTCGTCTTTTGAGGGCATTTTTGATTGTAAAAAATATATGTGTACGTCACCGTAGTCTCTGCAATGATAATTTTATCAGAGCAGTCTCGCGCAAGTAGAAGTTCTTTACCTATTAGTTCTTCACTTATTAGTCTCAACGTCTGGCGCAAAGCCAGACGTTTTCCATTACGATTTCACTACGATGTTTGACAAGAAGGAGCAGTGCGCGAGATATGCTAATGAGCAGACTTCCCTCGCTTGAGTTTCTGAAGAATGTTCCATATCGCGTTAAGCTCATCACTACTGATTATGACAGGCGTGCAACGGTAGGTATCTGCTCCCCGGTATCAGGACACTTCCCCCCTGGACATTTGCCCCCCGGACTTCTGCCCCCGGACTTCTGCCCCCCTAGGACATCTGCACCCCGGATTTTTGCCCCCCGGACACTGCCCCCCGGATTTTTGCCCCCCGGACATTAGCCCCCCTATGACTTCTGCCCCCTAGGACATCTGCCCCCCGGACATTTGCCCCCCGGACATTAGCCCCCATAGGATTTCTGAATACATCTTTTCTATTTATAGTAACGATAATTCTATATATAGTAACGTCGCGGAATGCTATTCCGATGCTTGTGAAGGGATAGGCTTGCGTAGCTAAGCCCGAATAAAAAAAAAGTTAGCTGGCGTCCCCCTTCCTACCCGACAAAGTGCTCGAGAGCCAAAAAAAATGTATAGTGCATTTTACACTAGAATGTACACCTACCCGGATTTTATCATGATTCAGATTTTTTTTTATTTGCTCAGCAGCTATATTTTCAGCCTTAAAATGAATTAAAAAAAACAAAAACACCTCCCCCTACCCACCTCCTCCCAGTAGCAAGGACGCTAACCAGCTTTTTTTAAAGTGGCCTAATGAAACTCCTTTTCTGAGAAATGCCTCTGTCATACAATGTTTCTGTAAATCTATTTTTAGTACATGTACATGTATATCTGATGTTTTGAAACGTGTTTGTTGTTTGATTAAAATAGAAAACTTCACATGACACCTCCGTCTCCTTCCACCATCACAACCAATCAAGAAATGAAGTTATAG
The DNA here is from genome assembly GCF_910592395.1 of Lineus longissimus. Lineage (NCBI taxonomy): Eukaryota > Metazoa > Nemertea > Pilidiophora > Heteronemertea > Lineidae > Lineus > Lineus longissimus. The sequence goes on from NC_088326.1 coordinate 8,433,997, forward strand.
TACAGGTCAAAGAAGGTAATGATTATTTAAATTATTTTGTGCTGAAAATTACTGAAGGGTGGCCTACCCGCTACCTTCAGTAATTCTGCTACCTTCAGTAATTTTCATTTAAAAGAAATACAGCAATCCTTACCATTCTTACATTTGACCTATGGATTGCCCTGGAGTAATGCACATAAGTATGCTCTTAAATCTATTAATACAGGCCAAAGCTGATCATCCTGCTACTCTTGGACTGACCGACTCATCCAAGTTCTCTTTGACTGTCCCCGGTGGTAAATGTCCGGGGGCAGACGTCCTAGGGGGGCAGCAGTCCTAGGGGGGCTAATGTCCGGGGGGAAAATGTCCGGGGGGCAGATGTCCTAGGGGGGCAGAAGTCCTAGGGGGGCTAATGTCCGGGGGGCAAATGTCCGGGGGGCAGATGTCCTAGGGGGGCAGAAGTCCTAGGGGGGCTAATGTCCGGGAGGCAAAAATCCGGGGGGAAAGATCCGGGGGGCAGATGTCCGGGGGGCAAATGCCCTAGAATCCTACTCCCCAACTTCCACCCTAATACGGTACAATAAGTTACCATTTGATGGGAATGGGACAATGCCCTCACTGTGTATGGAGTCATAGGGATAAGAAGACATTATTCATTAGTGTTGGTACAAGTGATTTTGCCCAAAAAGCATGCGCATTCAAAAAACAAAATATGCAAGGTATCACGTACATGACATGATGACCATGACGACGTGCAGAAAGTGCACTGGCCAGTGCATACCCTATGGCTATGTACTAGTAAACATGGTAAACATGAACAACATCATTATTCATCGGCAGTTCATTTTACTCCGAGCTTTTCCTGAAACATATAGCCATGATGATTAGGCCTACCATGTACCATGACCAATAACAGCACTAGATCATGTAGATGTCAACAAGTTCACATGAACCGTATAATCTCGTATGGCGCATGTGGGGCATGCGTCCAAACCAAAGCCCCAAAATCACTTGTTTTGGTCTATTTCACTTGTGTTTCCCCCGTCTCCCAGTCCATAATACATTTACAGTTTACAATCCCCGATCATGGCCCAACAAAAGGTCATCGGTTGACTAAAGGAACACAACTGTTCAATGGATTTATAGTTGAATGCGATCAAACTACGTCTTTTCAATCGTGGATTGTAAATTTAACCCCATGGGCCTAGGGAAGGCCCTATAACAATACTTTCGACACAGTTATTATCTCCGCTGCCTCCACCATGTTACACACAGTGCTCACTGCTGATTCTAAAATGCGCCACCTAGTCAAAACAGGACATATGTTCTTCTAGGAATAGATCTCTTTCCAATATTTCGTCATTCCACTATCGTCATCACCTCATCATACTTTCATTGACATTACAGGCACACATCCACAGAGCACTCTTCAAATCATCTACACAGTGGTTATCCAACTAGGATTATAAAGGTAATTTCTTAGCCCCACACAGTGGGTTTCAGTCTTGATAAAGGGGCACTATTGCTAGCAGCTAGGTAGGCAAGATAAAGTTAGACGAAGTAGCCGATAGGAGTCTCTCACCCCTCAAAGTCCGTCACAACTATTCAAGCTTGTACAAGGAATACATGCAGCGCTGACTCTAACAAGACCCAATGGGAATGTCGCACAGTCATCTGTCAAAAACAAGACCTATGTTGCAGTATGATCTCTTGCCAATATTTAATAATTGCACTATCGTCATAACCTCATCATACTTCATTGACATTACAGGTACACATTGACATAGACCACTGTTGCAGTCAACGACACAGTCGCTATCCAAGTAGCATTATAGAGGTAATTATCATTATCATACCTCATTAGCATGTGAACCAATCACGTCGCGTCCTTTGCGATCACGGCAAAGCCTCATGGAATAATGTCTTTCACCGTTGAATAATTTTTCATATTCCATGCCTACAACTTCAATTTCTTCATATTCCATGGCTAGAAGTTCAATATTAATATAATATCCAAGATAAAGTTACAAGAAGTAGTCAATAGGGGTCTCTCACCTCTCACTGTATGTCCACACTATTCACGCTTGTACGAGGAATACATTCAATGCTGAATCTAACAACACCCAGGGCCCTTACTCTGTATATTAGTCACTGGAAGATGGCCCATTTCACTCCTTGCTTCTACTTCACCTATAGTCTCATTGCAAACGCCTCAGTTCTATGATATCACATTCACTTTCAGCTGTCATGCAACGCAACAACTGTGCTATCTGCCATCGCACATCAACGAAGAAGTGAAGCCGCCCACATTCCACCTCACGTCTGTTCGACCAGCTGCAATCCTCGAGGACGCCCCACTGTACCACGATTTCACTACGATGTTTGACAAGAAGGAGCAGTGCGCGAGATAGGCAAATGAGCAGACTTCCCTCGCTTGAGTTTCGGAAGAATGTTCCATATCGCGCTAAGCTGACCACTGCTGACCATGACAGGCGTGCATTGGACTGGTACAGGTTGGAACTGAACATTGAATATGCTGGTAGTGACGCTTTCTGATGAGAAGTTGGTCGTGACTGATGCAGTATCCTTGGACTTGTCCACAGCATCGTTCAATCATTGCTCTCTGTGCTGCCTTGATTCTGTACTTACCCAAATACTAAGACCAAATGCCTGTTGACTGTGCTTTAAGAGAGACTGGCGCCATGCCTAGAGATATGACTGACCCCTATTGGCAAATTTGTATGACTTTATCTTGCCTACCTAGCTGCTGCCTATAGTCTCCCTTTTAACTGCGGAGTACTTCAAAGTCGATAAAATGCCATGTTCCACCTTTTAATGTGTTCAGACCGCCATTTTCAAAATAATCAAGTCAGGACACTGCCTTCTAGTCTCATAATAAATTTTGCTTTCCTCAATAATAACATTTCTTCTTCTTCAATGCTTTCATCATTCAAAACTTCTCCTCCTCTGACTTTTACAGGGGTACAGTCATGGCAATCAAAACCCAAATACTGAGACCAAATGCCTGTTGACTGTGCTTTAAGAGAGACTGGCGCCATGCCTAGTCTCTCTTAAAGCACAGTCAACAGACACCAACCCCCTCAGACTCAGAAACCACAAACGCCCAACCCTTCCTGCTACCTTAATACTTCTGGGTATCAATCTCGACTCTCAGGAGAAGTTTTGTGACGGAGGAATTAGGTAACAAACTATTAGAACACCTCTTCGTCCATTATAGTAGTGATGTGTTCAGCGCATATCAATGCGCTTCGGAGCAACGCTGAGCGTGTGCGTACCCCAACGAACGAAAACGTGTGTGTGCGTCCTATTCAGGGTGTAGTGCGCGACAGACCGTTGACTGCTAACAGACCATCCCTGAAAATATTGACCCCAAATCTGCCACAAGGTTACGGAGTTACAGGTCGGAAGGACTTTTCGAGTTCAAGGTCACAGGGTCAAGGTTTAAGGTCGTATCACGACCGTTGTGGTGCGCGACACACATTGACTGCTGACACACCACCCCTGAAAATATCCTGACCGTCCTGAATGCAATATACGCTGTTGTCTCACCTTGCCTTGATATTCACCACATACACATGCACGCTAAAAATGGTATGTCTACGTGAACTCGTTCCGCCTATAGAGAGGTCGCGAGAGTGTGATATACGGAAGGACGGACGGTCGGTCGGATGTAAAAAACAATATACATGACATATCCGCGAACTTTCTCTGAAAGTGTGCATTTTAATACCTCAGTTTGAGAAAAACTATGCCGGACACTGAACTGATTTTTGTCCTTGTTCATACATCTTGACCCTCAACTTTGGATCAGCTGCGCCGATCCGGACTCCGTTGAGGAGAAGTTACGGACGGATTACCTCTGATAGTTCAGGATGCCACCATAGAAATAAGGAGACTATTGCTTCGAGTTTACTTCACCAATGCTGAATACGTTAGTTACCTCTAAAATATATCGCCACCACTCAAATCATGAACTGTCAGATTATTATTTTCCCTTTCGCATAAAACATGGCCATATATTTCGAACCATGAAACGTTCACCGTACATGATAATTGACAATTGACAAATCAACATCATGGTAAAATATGGTTCAAACGCACTTTCTTGTTATTTTCTTTTAATTGATTACACAAATGTTTTTCTTTTACAACATGTCTTTGTGATTAAGTACATTACACACAGTGGCGTTGTCCTCTGAAGAGAACAGTTCTAAAATTCCTAAATCCCAGGTCAGGGTATGTTATAATTATAAAGTAACTTAGTAAGTCATGTAATAGGTCTTGTCTCAAGATATAGGCCTAAGAAATCTAAGTAATCCAAACTGCAGAGGAAAACCATTAATGTAGGAAAAATGTAAATTTTGGTCGAGTCTGTCTGCAGTTTGGCAAAATGAATATCCCAATTCTGTTTGATATGGGTTGCGCAGTCATTCGACATGACAATGTTAATTGCTGCTTTATAGTTGTTGGGGATGATTCAGTTTGGGACATTTAGAGTGGATTAATCAGATGCCCATTAACTATATCCCGAGCAGGGCTAGATGGCCGCGTCATATCCCGACAGGCGATGCGGCGTCGGATGCCATTCAGCCGGTTGCGAATTGGCGTAAATCCCCACCCCATCCCAACCACCCATTTGCGTGCGAGGTGAGGGCAGCAATCCCTCGAAGAAGGACCCCAAACCTCGTGGGATCGTTGCCGAATTCGACAAATGCCGCTTCATAAGTCCATATTCCTTCGAACGTCATTCGATCATTCCTCCCGGCCTTTGGGTTGGTTATTGAATCTGTTAGGCCTAGAACTTTTCAACGGTACCGATAGATCTGGACAGTTTCAAGAACACAATAGAAGGGAATGTTCAGTCACTGTTCCAACCAACATCACATGATTAGCGTGTTTGATGACTAGCGCGGCGCTTGCGCGAGTAAGTGCCAGTGGGTGAGGTCAGAACTCCGTGTATGTTATGTGTTACGTGTTAGTGTTACAGATCTGTAAGGGGTTTTCACTAAATTTGTTCGAAATAACTATTCTTACTGTCAAACATCTTGTCAGTTATGTATTCTAATTGTGGTAGATTTTAGAAACTTTAACCACTAGGTGGTTAAGGATCTGTTAAACGTTCTGGAGGTCAGAATACTGCCTGTTAGTGTTAGTGTTAGCAGCCATCTTTGATTGGTTTGTTGAATCCTGAAAGATGATTTTCGAGCCAGATTTGCAAGTTATTGCTGTTCAGAGAGCTGAAAACTTTGTTCGCACACCTGCTAGTAGCACAGAACCTACAGAGAGGCACATACGACTCACAGAAGAGCAGCTTAATGGGTTAGTGGACGAATTCCATGCCTGGAGAAATCAAGGCAGGGCCCTTCTTACCACCTCAAAGGAAATGATGGAAACTTTTCTCATGTATATCGCATCTGGTGGATATTACAGACAGGTTGGGTATGCTGTGGGCAAGGCAAAGCCAACAGTTATCGCAAATCTTCATCTTGTAGCCAGATTTTTCATGGACATAGCGCCTCAGCATGTGTTTTTTCCCCAGCCTGCTGAATTCGATGAAATCTGTCGTGATTTAATTGATATCAATGGGGATATTCGCCGAGTTCTGCTATACATCGATGGTATGATTATTAGGATTCAGAGGCCAGATCACGCTGGAAATGCGTACTTCTGTGGTAGAAATGGAAAAAGCTGCGATTCCTTGAATTTGCAGTATTTAGTTGATAAGCATGCTCGTATTCGCCATGTGATTAGCGAAATAAGTGGTGCCACTCATGATAAAACTGCTGCCGAGTGAACACTGCTAACACCATGTTCAGCCTGTTAACATGCTGCTAACAGCCTGTTAACATAATGTTAACAGGCTGTTAGCCAGAACTGCATGTTTGGTGGTTCAGGTTAACAGGGATGTTAACAGATCTGTAACACTAACACGTAACACATAACATACACGGAGTTCTGACCTCACCCAGTGCATTCGTTTTGGTACTGGCATGACTGGCGCCTCATCTCGCGCAAGGCCGAAGTAAGCGACCTGAGAGTGGATCACTTCGGCATAAAATAGCCTTTAAAGTGACCTTTGACCTTTGAGAAAAGATGGTAGACGATCCTGTAAGTGCCGGCTGTGTGATATACCCACATCTTTTTTGATTACATCAGGATGCAGTTTTTTGGCAAAAATTTAATAGCTCTTTGAAGAAATTGATACTAGGATGTCAAAAATTGGTCAATAAGGTAAGTGAGTAGTTTTTGTAGTTTACGCAAACCCTGTCGTGTGTCTGGTCATTCTTTTTTACGCTACTTTACCCTGAAGTTACTCGGGCCTAGCACGAGAGCGTTCGGGCTCAATTCATACCGGGCATGCGCTTCAAGGCGCGAGATCCAGCGCTTACCGAAGCGCCCCGCTAGAAATGGAACGCGCTATTGAATGCGGGTTACCTAGCCTAATATGATTACATGACAGATAGATCATGGTCATGATCAATTATAAACTAACACTCCTTCATGAAAGGGGGATTAAACACCGAATACTAAATGAAATCATGCCCATTACAGTGATTACCTCACCTCCCAATTTCAATGATGACCCTTTTGGAATTTTAGAACTGTTCAGAGGACAACTCTTATACGCGTTATTTAATTTTCTTGACATTGACCATCTTGACCTACAATGTATTGACATTTCTAGCTTCAAAACCTTGACGAAAAGCATGAAATGCATGAAATGCATATAAATACATAAATGCATTTATATGCAAATGAAGTTGATCGGCTATTACTCACACATAAACGGCATCGATGTACACACAATGGTAACAAGATAGCGTGATGGCACTGACCATTGCTTTTCCTAGATCAGCGGTCTGATCTCTCGGCAAGTGTAGCGTTTTTGTGTCTCATTCAAAATCCACAATATACTTTGCGTTGAAACATGCGCAGTCTCCAGAGAATATTAAAAGGCAAACCATGTAAAGTTCTTTTAAATCCAGTTCTAGCAGCGCAGTGGCCATGGAAAGTGAGGTCTGTGTCATCGAAAAACGGGCTGACTTCACGGGCTGCTTTATATGTAATACCGTAGACAGATAGTGTACATTGCATACGGCAGAATCAGATCAAATTTGGGTGAGGTGCACGGTAAAGTGAGGCGCGCGACTGAAAAATTTCTTCTGTGGTATGGGCGGAGGCTATAATGGAGGCAATACAATACCTGTCCACTGGAAGTTCAGTATGGATATTTCCAGCTTACGGAATGGTGTCCCCCCATAAGTCCGACATCTCATAAGTCCGACCTTCAGAGGAAGGCATTATAAGTCCGAAGTACCATAAGTCCGACATCTCATTAGACACAAAAAGGTGACCCCATAGAAAAGATATGTCCAAATTCTACAGCATGATTTCTTCAATCTGGCGACGATCATCAGACAATGCTAACGTCTCATCTGTTGACAAATGTCCAGATAAAGCAAGTCTTGCCAACGCTCTTCAGATAACTAGGAACAGTTAACATTTTATTCGACTCGGTCTTGAAAACAGCTTTTTCAACCATTCAGAGAAATATCAGCCTTTTGAAAGTTTTGTTCATAAAACACATATCTTTCGGGCTTATGGTAGTTCGGGCTTATTGTAGTTCGGACTTTTGGGCTGTCGGAGGGACTTGTGGGGGGAATCAACGAAATATGCATTTAACGATAATTAACAGGCTGTCATCATGATGACATGACACTTAATAATCTTGCAGTTGCATCTTTGGTGAATAATGATATCAAAGTCCCCTGGTGGTGATCAGTTACACACATCTGACTCACCAGACAGTCGTGACATGTTCCGGGGAGCGGTGTTCAGTGTGTAGTGTCGCAAGAGAGAGACATTCGTGATTCACGTACGAGAGGTTTTATTGAGAAGTTGTCTGTTACCATCTTAAAGCTATGATTGAGCGATTTCGAGGTAAATTTGGAGGTCTCAAATATCTGAGCCAACCCGACTGTAGAGAATCACTAGTTGGATATGATATGCCTTTATATGTTTATGACACCCAATAAAGAAAGATATGCAGAATTACTTCACATCAATACTTAATTGCTGCCATGACTAAAGTTAGATTTGGTCCTGTTGGGCAAAAAAGACGCTAGAGGTATCGATCAGATATTTGCGGGGCAAACTCGGAGGCTTCCCAGCAGTAATTGATCATACAACACAACTAGTTACGCAACAAAACTGAAAAAAAACACCCACATGCACAACTTCAACATATCATCAATCATCCCTAAAAATGGCAGTGCTCACCACCAAGTGCAGGCGGTTACAATGAGTTGTCCGGTATTAAAAAGATGTTGGGGATGGAAGTTGTTGCAAATCATCTCATCCATCTTCCCTGAAAAAAGCATGGGAATAGCATTGATAGTAAGTGAACTGTGAGCTAACTAGGTAAAAAAGCAATGGAGCTCCTTATTTGCAGCTTGGTTACGTAACTGAAGGAATCCAACCTATGCACAATTTTAACATACCTATTATCCCGGAAAGTTCAGTGCTCTCTGTCAAGCGGTTACGGCGGAGCTGTCCAGAAACGATTTTTTGTCAACTGATAATTATCTACAACAAATGAGTTCAATATCTTATGAACGAAGCAAAATTAAAAATTTTGCGTTACATGAACGTTGCTGCGAATCGTCTGATCCACTTTCCCTGAAAATTGCATGGCCATACAGCATTGATAATAAGTGGACCGCGAGGGAACGAGGTGAAAAACAGTGGAGCTCACTGTTATCCAAATCAATCACATAACTGAAAAAAATTAAACCCATATGTACAACTTTAACATATCACCTGTCATCCCTGAAAGTTGCAGTGCTTACGGAGGAGTTTTCTGGAAACCAAAAATTAGCCTGAAACAATAGATTTCATGCAAATTACGTAATCATCCAAATCTCTCGACTTATTTTGTTTCTCCTGGAGGTGATAATGATAAGAAGAGGAAGAAGAAATTTCTTATAGTGGTAAAAGTGAAAATTCGACAGTCTTCCCCACCTGGGATACGTAATGTTTTGGACGGGTAACGAGCAGTGTGAGGTTTATGATACGCATGCATTTCCTATTTCAAAATCGAGGTGAATTGACCTGAATTATGTTAGTTGATATTATTCAAAATCAAAAAAGCCCAAAATGATGTTTGCAAACCAAATAACTAACATTCCAGGTGGTATTCAGGCATGACAGGGCTTTTTAAGCATTTATCATTTATACCACTAAACACTTAATAGTGATCTCAGCCCTTCAGATATTTGGCCCCGAGCCATGCAGACATTTGTGAACAAGATAATGACGAACCTCAGCGCCTGTGCAGCTATTGCAACTGGGCATCAGTTTCGGAATGTGGCATCTAAGAATGATGTCTCCCAGAGCGGTGATTAACACCAGTTGTCATAATCATCATGCCGATGCAGTAAAGCCGGCGAATGCGGAGAATGATCCGAGAGAATGATTCAAGAGACTGGGTGATTAATATCTCAGTTCTGATGTCTTTATAATTAGTATTGAGGATAGTGGTGCATCTCGCGATGAATCACGCGTGCCGAGGCCGGCGACTGTGACCTTAAGAAATTGTTGGAATGAAAAGGCAACTGGCTGCACAGACTAAGAACTGTCAGACTTCTTCTAAGGCGCAACGCCAATCGTTGACCAGTACCACTTCGTCAGTGCTGACCGGGTGGCGAGATTTTTTTTCCCAAACCACATATCACCATTACTGGACTTGTAATAATTTCTACCAAAACATTTACAAAGTAGAGAAAATACCATGAACAGGGTGTCGCCATTTCAAAGACCAAAAACGGATTAGTTCAAAAAACCTTAAACTTAAAAACCAGAAATATAGCCTTTCTTTCGGCAGCTGTAGATCAGGCACCAGTCCACTGATTCAGATAATTCTTGTACCACTGAGCTGCATTTGCTCTCTACTACTCAATAGCATTTACTTAGTCTTTAAGTTAAGCAATTCATCACCACATTGCATTGTATTTACAGCTGTTTTAACAACTGAGCCCAATTTTGAGGCTTAGCATTCCGCGAAGATGACGTCACTGCAGCTGCTGCCCTCTATATCCCCATCGCTGAATTACAGGCAATGTCGGACAAACATGCGGTTTCGTAATGGATTCAGGCTTTCTAACTAGGGCAGTTAGATTCAATCTGGCACATGTCCGAGTGTTGGAAATACTACATAATTGTTCTGAATATTTCTCTCTGCGACTCTATGGTATCATTTATGCTAAAAACAATGCAGGGTCAAAGATAATTGACTTTGAAATAAGCTCAAATGCGTAGAAATAAGTGTTGATGTCCGACTGTCACGTCACTAAAACGTCATCAATATCTTATGCAAATGACCTTGCTTGTGAGCTATAAATAGTAACTTCGCGGAATGCTATTGGTCCTGTTGTGTTCTTTTATCCCCCTATGTGCTACTAGTGTACACACACATGAATAAGTAATGCGTGTCACCATGGTAGAGCATAGGCCAATCCAGTTGGTAGCTAGTAATATCGAAATTAGTAATAATAACTTACAGTGTTTAAAAATAGAATCTACTTTGATTAGTTTCCTTTTGTACTTCTCAACAACAAGTTTACAAGTAATACATGTGAAAACTTTGTAGTGTGTACATGTAGTATTCGGTGGAAAAGACCCCTTTGATGCAGGTGTGTCAGTTTATAATTGATCATGACCGTGATCTATCTGTCATCCCGTAATCATTTCAGGCCAGGTAACCATTAAAATGTGATGTTGGTTGTAACAATGAAAGAACATTCCTTTCTATTGTATTGTTAGAATTGTGGCAACACTCATCAGAAAAAAATAACATCCTACATATAGCGCTGTGAAAGTCTGGCCATCCTCCACACCACTATCCAGAAAACAGCTCCACGCGCGGGCGTTACATAGTCAATGCATTACAGGGCCAAAGCTTCCGTCTGCGCAGTAGACCAAATTGAATTGCGGCTGGCGTGTCCGCCGTGTTTCAAGGGCGTAAGCTGACGTAAATTTCAGCTCATTTCGTCATCCTCGGCGGACTATGTGCCAGTTAGTACGGAATCGACATTTAAACACTGCTCCACTCACTGCAGATTTTCACAGGAACTTTTCAGCAATCGTCATTTGCATTGGTATACCCAAAAAAGATCTGAAAAGGTTGCTGTAGGGACTTCGTGACTCTCAGAGAATTGAGAGTATGGGCTGATTAATATCGGTGAGTCTCGCTCAGTAAATGTGGGCAACACTTTGATTTTGTTTTATCAGCTTGCTTAACATCCGAGTAAAAATGATTTTACAGGGAGAATTAGTAGTTTACCCAATTAAATAATCTCCTTTTTCAACACTTTCTCGCTATTAAAGCCTAAATATTCCTCTCTCTGCCGCAGATCGAGTCTTCGAAAGCGTAGTATCTCGCGCATATACATGTCGCATGTATTGTATAAATCGAGGGCCTAACCCAGATTCCACCTACTGCTCATATTCCATATACTTTATCAGAACCGCTGACTGTCAGCATGGATTTCCGTTTACATTCAGTCAGACACGAAATCTATAATCAGCAGTGTCACTGCTGTCAAATAACTGTAAACAGAAGCGACTATTCGCCATGATTGAATCAACTTGTTTCTCTGGCAGACTGCCTCATTTGACCTTTACGAAGAACACTCTTAGTGATATAGCCTAATTTGCAAAGCGGCAAGACGAAATCAAATTAATTTGGTAATGGGTATACAGGAATACTTAGTGTTGAGGCTAATGAAATTACCTCAATCCACAAGGTTTCTGACACTGAACTCCAAGCAGAGGGATGGATACATGCGCCTTAAGATGGAGGAGAAGTTCATATCACATTCCAAGCAGATGATAGATATCACATAGATATCTGATGATGATGGGTTGGCGGCTGGAGCTATCTCCGCTACGACTTGGTAAAAAAATGTTTCTCGCAACCGCTCGTGGCACTTTTTATGAAATACAAAGGTTTTTTCCGGCGAATAACCCCCCGCCAAAAAAAAGTTTTAAAAACAATTTATTCATTTGATAATTAAACGATAATAAATGGCACTTTTCTCAAGTCTCATAAGTGAGCGGCTTTTTCTATGAGGATGGTATAGTGATCGAGAGCCAACGAAAACCTTAATGCAATGCAAACGGGCAAGTTCGCAAAAAATGCCACCGCCGTGTGGGCATGGCCGAAAATCGAATGGAACCAACCAGGACTGTGTTTGTCACTATATCAACCATTATAAGCGCGCTTTAAAGTAATTTAAAGGTATTTTGATGGGTTATAGGATCATTATGTTATATTGCAGAACCTGCAGAACTGCTGGAGACCACCGGCAAGTTCCAGATGCAGCAATCTAAAATGACCTCTATATCCGTAGCAGCTGAGCTGTTGAGTTAGTGACGGCGCTAGAAATCGAAAAGAAACTTCCCCTAATCGCGTGAAATTAGCCGCAAAACAATGGGACCAAACAAGGTGTCTGTCAGTTATACCACTATGTTACAAAGCGCCACCTACAAGCCACACTATGAATGAAAACGTGCCAAAAAGCAATCCCCATATATGGTACATGTATGTGTTAGGATGAGTGATCACTGTGGCCAAAACGGAGAATCAATTACCCAGATTGCTGATAGCCAAACTGGCCTTCCTGTTTGCCGAGCTGGCCTGTCCCATATGAAAGGATAAATTTATTCAATGGTTTAAAGATGGAAAACTGTGATGTCGGGGTCTTTACACGAAATATCGTTGTGTTCATCTGGTAATAAAGTTCTTGCAGCATGATTTGCATCAAATATGAAGAAGCACCGCCAGTTTTTTCATATGGATAGCGAACAAATTGGAAATATGCATATATTGATTTTGGGCGTTCACAACAGAGTACTCGCTGGTTAATTTACCTCGAAATTTAGCGCACATTATATCATATAGCCCATGTTATAATGCAGATGGGCACAGTTTAATTTAGAAAGGGAGCGCACAATATTTTGGCTGTTGGCGCAGCCAAGTTCCCAGGGCTCGATCAAGTAGCGCTTCCCAGGGTAGGCCGCGCGGTAAGTTGGAAGGCCTGATAAGATTATCGGCAATGTTGGGAAATGATTCTCAAAGGTGAATTGTTAATGTTATATTGCACACAACTGTTATAATTATAGTTCACGACTATTAAAACAGAATAAAAGTATTGAAATGCCAGGCCCTGGTCACGTGACTAATCTGCACTAGATACGTCCCTTATCTGGCAACACAAAATAATATAAGAAACGGAAGTAACATGCACGAAAGTGCCCTTATCAAAGTAATAAGTCATGTAGTAAACTACGAGGGCGGATCAATATCATTTCAAAAGAGGTTATGACAAACGCTTGACAAATCGTTTCCTCTTAAGATGCAGCTTTCATCAGCATATCTGTGAAAAATTATTCTCACACTCCTCCGATTACATGAAGTGAAGCCTGGTTGACAGAGGTCGGTACAATTTGCTGTTTTTATTATGATATCGAGCTTGGGAAAAGCCTCATGAAATATGTTGATTCGAATATTTTTCAAAAACGAAGGGTTTCATCGGTGAGTGAAAAAACAATGATCTATGAGTTCTGTAAATATCGGCTACGTGGGCTAACCAGATGTACTATTGTTATACAATGTGATATCAATAACATGCCCGCAGTGTCGTGAATTCTGGTCGAGTTGTTCAAAGGCGGCAATCGCCAGTCCTTGTATTTGAGTCTAAATCGGGTTGAATGTGTGTTATCAGAGTCTTCCCGATCATCAGTCCACTTTTACAAATATTGCAATATTTTTGTAATGTTCAGAAAGAGTGTAATAATGCTCGAAGGGAAAATGTGGTAGTTACTTTAGAATTTTGAAAAAAAATATGACAATCATGTTGTCGATAAAGCCAAATGCTGAAAAAAAGCTCATTCTGTGTTTGGTAATAGTTCAGCCGCCACTCAAGGGTTAACGGAACGGATAACGACAAAACCCCGAAATTTATGTGAAAGCTACAAAGGAGTTGTATCAACAATGTGCTATGATTTCAGCATGATGCATTTGCCGGTTCTGCCTCGGCAGCAAAAAGTGTCAAAACTTATTCATCTGTCCTCGTATCATCCGATTCCGCATTTGAAAAATTCATGAGATCCCGCCATGTTATGTATATGTAGCCAGTTAAATATTCCTGCGACAGCCTGCATATGCAAAATTAGTTCTTTGGCCTGCCACAGGTGGTGTGGCAAGTTATTGGCTCTCTTGGAATCTTCTCCTCAAAAACTCTAAGATTTTCCAATTTATAGAACCCGGCCAACCCAGATGATCTGGCCGCAATCTACCCTTAATAGGGCACAAGATAACAAGATCACACTGGTGACGGCAGGTAGAAAATACAAACATTCCAGGTGGTGCAGGAAGAACGAACTTATGATGTACATTGTGCTGTACTGAAATAAAGTGTTTATAGTTTCATGCCTATATTTTAAAATTGGACATCAAAATGTTCACTAAAAGCTCATACCTGTGACAAGGTAATTAAAATACATGTATAAGCATGAAACTATCAAAACTTTATATCAGTACAGCACAATGTACATCATCAATTTGTTCTTCCCGCATCACCTGAAATGTTTGAATTACATACTGCTGTAACTTTAAGATGAGTAGTTCGATTTTTATGCGGTTTTCACACTTGTTGTTCTGATGTTATGCCCTATAATTTATATCCCAAGATAAAAGTTTGATAAAAGCGTTTCAGGTCAACTTTAGAGCGCATCATAGAATCCTTTATTCCCCACAAATGTGACCCGTCCCAGCAAAACCAGGCGCATGTCGCTCTGAGCTAGGCAGGTTGAGAAGGACTATTTGTTCATTTCACTATTGTCTGCCTTTTGTGAAAGATGAGCACTTTAATTTCTTCCATTATCTGCTGGTGTCATTTAAGCTTATCTTCTGTGCGACATGCGACTGGTCTTGCTGTGACGGGTCACATATTCTATCTTCAGACACTTCAAACTTCTAAACCGGGTCTTATGTTCTCAGGGTTCTCTGTACCCCGCAACACCACATTTATGGTTTGAGTAGTTGTATGCTATGGAAAATGACAGGCAGGGGTGATGTCAGGCCATCGTTACAAGCAGAGGCTATAAAACTATATCAACTTTGAGTTAGGCCAAGTGTCAGGGTCACGGCCGGCCAGGGTCAGAAATAGTTGGTCATGGTAAGATAGGGGTATTGTCCGCGTCAGTGTTGAAAACGGTTTCTGTGAATTGGTACACAACAATTATAACAGTTCAGTGGAGTAAATGTATTAGGGACGGGAGCACAGCATCCAAGATACACACATCAAAAACCAAACACAATTTCCTAGTGAAAAAGAGGGGCGGGGTAAATTAGAAAGATTTTCTACGTTAACAAACACAGCCCAATCCCCTTTATTCCAAGCAATTCGAATTCACCCAAGATCAACCCCAGCCCACGCAGACTGACTTGTTACCACTGGCTAGGTCTCACGCAAATAAGATCAGAAAACAACTTGAGATGCTAGAGGGGAGAGGACCAAGGCACTGCGTCCCGCGGCAGGGGCACGTCTGACGTCGCGCCCGGAGGGGTCTACCGCACTGGCCAGTGAGACCTTAGTTTTCATGCTATGTCCTGCCAAGATTGATGTGCGTCCTGCAAGTGCAAAGAATTCTGAAGGAAAAGGTTCTAACGTGAGGTCCTGAGATGATTATGATTTGATACTGGCTTAAAGTAACGTATGATGTGAATTATTGTGTATTATTATTTATTAGTATGCGTAAAATATTTAACCTTCTGGGGGGTAAATATTTGGTAATGAATTTCTTTCCGTTTTGGCTTGCGATAGTTCGACTACGGAATCTCTGAGCTGCCGCCTGACGTCATTATGGCAACTGCTCAGCTAGTCTTATGACATGTTAATTCCGTTGCCATGGTAACCAAAAAACACACCAAGGGAACATAATCGGACCCGGGGACCATAGAACCCAGGGAGTATAGAAATATATTCACAGCGGGGAACATTAGCCTGAGCCGGGGAACATACATGTAGAACTCGGGCAACAAATACGACCCGCAAAATTTCTATTCTGCATGTTTAGAACGTATCAAATTATGTGATGAATATCCATGAGAGAAATTTTTTGTTTTTTTTTGTTTTAGCCACCTGGTGGCCAAACCAGGATTGGAATCGGACCGAAATTTAGTCTACAGGGTTTCATAACATAGGGCTACATATGTACCAAATTAAAGTCAATAGCTCCAGTAGTTACGAAAACATGTCGTATTGGTTAATTTACGCTATTTGACCTCTGTGACCTTGAAAAGTAGGTCAAATAAAAACCCGTGTGATATGTCATGTATCTTTGATAACAATTTGGTGATGAGCTTAGTTACGGAGATATAGCACTTTTTGTCTTTTCGGTTAAAGCCACCTGGTGGCAAAATCAGGTCGAACCGGACTGAAATTTGGTCTCCCATGTACATAAGGGAAGATATGTACCAACGGTGCCTTGCTAAAGGACGATGACGACGGGCGATGGACGCTGCGCCATAAGATATGCTCACCTCTCTGGTGTGAGCTAAAAACATGCGAACTAGCTTACATACATGACAAACACTATACAATACAAGCCCGTTGGCTTCGAGGGTCGCAGCTAGTGAGCTTGATGATGGCTGAGGAAAAAAAAGGGGTAAAACACGGACTAAAATTCACCAAGGCAAAAAATCTCATCACGAGGTTGAAACTGGGGAAGGGGAATCCCCAACAATGCCATACACAGCGTGTTAGTACTTATCACCGTACGAAAAAAATTCATGCTCTAGATTTCTGCCCTAGTTTACTGTAGACTGCCAAGGCTCATACATGGTCACAACGTACACCGTAATAAAAAGGAAAATGTCAAAAAGCCTCGAAGATTTCCAATAGAAATACTTCATTCTCTCTCAAGCTGAGTTATTTGCATCAACACTAGACATTATGAGATTTTAGAATCAATGTCAGACCAGTCCGTGTTTAATTTATTAGCTCATTTAGACATGTAGGCCTCCTCCACAAAAGTGAAAAAACGAAACGAATTATAAAGGGAGCTAAAAGCTTAAGGCTAGCTGCTCCCAATGATTACCGCTGAGCTGACCAGCATAAATAAACTGGGATGATATACGAACGCTTAGTGTGTTCTATGCATTGAATATGATAAAACCAATGGCAGTCAATGGTATAGCATGTTACATGACCAAATAGCCATTAGTCATGATGACTCAATATGAAATGTTCACGTTGACATTGATCAATTGCCCTCAGCAGTTCACACAGAAAAGCGGTCTGATCGCCATGTTGCGACTGTACACAACTGCACGCGGGTGATATGTATACTGCTGGTGCATCACAATCCTCGAATACATCCTGTGTTATTATGGTAGAACTGCAGGCCCTCAACAGCGATTGAGGCGCTGCACAAAGGTTATTTTCAGCTTTATCATTCGGTTAATTGGTTTCATCTTCGTCTAGAATTGATTTGTCAAAGGATAATTTAGTATGATGTCGTGTTCGACAGACGGTTTGATTGATTTAGAGTGAAGGAAGTTGGGATCCGTATGCAATCGCTTATCTACTGCAACTTCTTGCCAGTATAATTTGATGAAGCTTGGAGATTTTGCTCATATCAGGCAAAGGAAGTTTTCATGGAAATAAGAAAATGATTGAGGGAAGGGTTTGGGCTACTGTAATGTGGCCCCGGGTTGCAACTCCAGCCCAATGTTGGAAGATATTGCCCAATGTGGGAAGAATGAACTACTGACTTAATTCTTATAACGCCGATAAGTACAGGATACAAATCACAACATACAAATAAAATGCAAAGCCTGACAACTAGCATGTCTAGTGAGGGAAAAAAATCAGTCGAAAATCCTTTCGTTGATTTGCGGTTTATATCATATTTCATATATGTTGTTTTTTTTCTGTCATTAGCGCCGAGCTAAATCCGAAAATCTTCAGCCACAAATAGTTGATTTTGATGAATTAGTTAAAATGTTGCTTCATTTAAATGTTTTTTTAAAAATGAAATGTACAAACTTAGTAAAACCTCAGTCAAAATCATGAACAACACATTCACTTTTAGAAAGCGTACCAGTATATGTGTATATGTACTATAACATAGTACATAGTACCATAATTACATATCACAAGTTCGGCTTTATTGTGTATTTTCCTGATGAAATGCACAAAGGAAAAGTTCAGGACGAATGCCCAGGTACAGTCCTGATCATATTGATATTAACACTTACTTGAAGCAATATATCCCAAACTAGTACACCAATTCCAATACGGTTTTCAGGATATTGTCCGCAATTGTGCTTGCTAATTACACATTATGGCAAGAATGTGAATGCATGAGTGCGTCATTATGTAATCGGCCATTTAAAAAACTCTTACAAAAAACTTTTTTAGTTCAAACTTTTTTTGAAATATTTTTCACTACAATGATAAAGCACAAAATTCTAGAATACTGATCAAAAATCATCAAAATCGAACGAGTAATAATGAAGATAGAGCTATTTTAACAGCACATTCATTGCCAAATTACATGTTTTTACGAGAAAAAACATGTTTTTGGCAATGAAACCCTTGATTTAACAAAATGTTATTAATGGTTCTATCTTCATTTTTACTTGTTCGATTTTGATGATTTTTTGTCAGTATTCTTAAAAATGTGTGTACTATCGTTCTATCGAAAAATATTCCAAAAAAAGTTTGAAATAAAACAAATTTTTGTCCGGGTTTTTTATTGGCGGATTACATAATGAAAGACTCATGCATTTGCATTCCTGCCATAATGTATAAAGAGAAAACAAGATTTTTGATAACATCCTGAACCGCATTGGAATTGGTGCACTAGTTTGGGAGATAATGAATGAAGAATGTGTTGATATTATTATGATCAAGACTGTACGTTCGCACATAAAACCATGGAGAAACTGGACGCTAGAGGCGCTGATTTCGTTCCTTACAGCACGCCTCTATTACCACTAAGTTGCCTCCATCTTGAAAAGAAGTGCCGCGGATTTGGAAAAGGAAAGAATGTTTCGATTTGCAAAGAGGCTATCGCATCACCACGCAGCCCGCGAAAATGATTGCTGCCCTACGCGGCACTTATAGTTCTCCATAAAATCACCTGAAAACACACCATAACGGTTTTATTTACAAAGATCATATTTTGTTATTTATTGTTAAAATAAATCGTTTTATGAAAATGAAATGGCCAGGGCCATTGTGCTCGCCTCATGTGGAGGAAAGATGGATGAAGAGCATGGTATTGTGTCATGTAGTGTGAGGTTTGATGTAAATCCAAGCGATTACAATTTCCCCAAAATGGCAAATTTACAGTACATTTGACCTCTGTGACCTTGAAAAGTAGGTCAAATCAAAAAGACCCTGGTGACACATTGAATGGTTGTTAGAATTAGATGTACCTATGATATAAAATTGGTGCCAATCGGGCAAGTAATTAAGGAATAATAGCATTTTGAAGAATTTTGGATTTGGACCCCTCCCTGGAGGCCAAACGGCAAATCAGATCGGACCAAACTTCGGTACCTGAGATCACCTGACCAAGGGGCACATGTGTACTTAACTTGTGATCAATAGTCATTGCGGTTAAGAAACGTGCCATAGTTACGGCCTGACGGCCAATTTACGCCATTTGACCTCTGTGACCTTGAAATGTAGGTCAAATCAAAAACCCGTATGATATGTGATGAATCCTTGCTAGGAGTACCTACCATACATTTTTTATTGATAACGGATCATTAATAAGAGACCTATCTCACTTTTTATGTTTTCAGTTTTGGCCCCTGGTTGCCAAGTCATGAACCAGACCGGACCGAAATTCGGTGTCAGAGTACCTCTGACCTAGGGAATCATGTGTACAAAGTTTCAAGTTCATAGCACTAGCGGTTAAGAAACGTGCCACAGGATACGACGACGACGGACACAGGGCTATTGTATAGACTCCCCTAACGGTGAGCAAAAAAGCTGGCACTTGCCGGAATAAGATTTACAGTCTGAACTGGTGACTCAGTACGTGACGTAGGATTATATTTTTTACAAATCTCAGGATTGCGATATCCAAGATGGCGGCATTTGATCAATTCCAGTGCTGTGCGAGTTTGCAAGGAAATGCGTATACATGCCACATGAGAACTACTAACATACATATTGATACGTTCGTATGTTGTTCAAATATAAATCAAAACCTACCTTCGTTATCCAATCCAGTTTAAATCTCATCATCGTTTCAAAGCTCATTTGCGTTTGTTTGAATCAAAGGTCGCATGAAAGCGTGTGAGTACAAGTCATACAAGCTTGTGAATACAAGTCATACAGAGATCGATGAAAGGACGCAGAGCTTTGACTGTTTTACCATACTTGAGAGCATAGCGAAACCCTTGAATGACTGAGACACACCATCGAAACAGACCTGGCGTAGCCCCCTATGGATCCAGCGTCCATAACTGACAGCTACTTTCCGGGCGCTTTTTTGTAGGAACAAGCCAGAGCAGAAATCTGAGACGAAACGAAACGAAAGGGAACAGTTTTTGTGTCCACTCATCCAGTTCAGATTCTAAACCAGCTGTCCAACTCTATGAATATATCCCTCGGCATCCCCGACCTTCTTATGAATTTAGCATCCAAACGGTCACGATAATCCGGTTGAACCTTAAATCGGAGTGGAGCGTCGACAGAATGTCGTAGCCTGTTAATGAGGCTGGTCCTTTCCCTAGTATTCCTGGCAGCCTTCTATACCTTGGTCACTATAGATATGTCTGCCGATGTGACCTTTACCGTATACTCGGCTGTCTGGTTGAATCCCAGGGTACACAAGAATCGATCTGCTCTGACTCTGCAATTGCCGGGATTGCATTAGAACCGATATACGGTAGGGAACGTCTAAGAATGGCATGTATGGCATGGAAAGATCAAATAGTCTGCACAGTTATCCATGAACCTTAACCCCAAATAGACCAAAGATTGTAAATATCCTGAAATCTCATCTGCTTTGCTGCAACATTATACATGTAACAAAATGCTTCGCTGATCAGACAAAATGTTCGGGAATATTCAATACAAAGTCATTTTCGAACGGCCGACAATAATGCGTCAACGCTATCCTTCCAATGCAAGCTCGATGTCCTTTCGCCGACAGTGGTTAGCGTACTTTCCGATTGAATCTCCGGGAATTGGATACACACTGAACCACTACCATCTAACCCATCGCCCTCTGAATATAAAAGCAAATTATCGAACTGGCTTGCATTGGCTTCCAGTGGAAATGGTTGAGTTCGTGGTTCGTCGACTGCTCGCCGCGTTTGTAATGAGAATTCTCCGAGACTATTCTGCTCTTATCCACATGAAAAGCTGCTGTTCGTCGAATACTGGCTAAGGGTATATATTTGAACGCAATCTATATGGAATCGCGTATGTTACACAGGGGACTCAAGACAAATCTGGTGAACAAGACGATAGAAACACAGCATTCGTAGGATACGGTTGCATTTCTCGTATCTCGCATAACATGGCGTACAGTGAAAAGGCAGTTAATCACAGGCTTAAAGTATCAATATCGCAATGTGTGCAAAAATAAACACGTTACATTTACAAATATGCAGAGAGTTACTGAATCTATATCATTGATTCTATCTACAAAAACCGTTGTAATCGTTAAGGAACTCCATGTTGGGAAGTAAAAGCGCAGTGTCCTACACTACGACTTTTCTGTTCCATCACAGAGAATATTTCCAGATAAGACCGTAGTTGCGATTTCCAAGCATATCCTTCTGAAATATATATCGGGTGTGCACTCTCCGAGAAAATATTGAAAAGTTTTGAAGGCCATAGATGCGATTTCATAGCATTATGTCTTTATTATGGAAGACTAATGCGCTCCTCCCAGAAACATTGAAAATTTAGACGACTGAAAATGCGATTTCCAAGCGCCTCAATAGCAAATACTAGGTAGAAGTGCACTCACCTAGAATATTTTGAAGGCCGTAGATGCGATTTCCAAGCATCTTATCATCAAATAAAAATGTGTTGTCTCTGAAGATTCGGAAGATTTTTTTCAAGCATCGCTGCATTTGATAGAGTAGTGCGCTCTGCCAGAAAATTTGAACATCTAGAAGGCCGTAGATTAGATTTCCAAACATCTCGACATCACACTAAAATGCCCTGACGGTAGTACTTTCCAGTCAGAACAAATTAACACAAATGTGTAAGTCTGTGTAAATATACAAATAGGGGTGAACGATCTGAAAGTTGAGAAGACCGAGGAAGAAATGCGAGAATTTTCGAAAATTTGCGGAACTTTTCATATTACAATCAAAGACCAATTGGAAAGACGAAGACAAGATATCCCATCCCTTTTATGGCTGCGAAAGCCCTACTATTATGTCCGGTTGATTTGGCTCGACCCATCGAGGCGGGAGCAGAAATCGGGTATTGTCGGGCTTGGGATTTTATTGATGAGTGGATCAAGTATATGACATACTTCAAAGTTGAGATTTGGAAATTTTACCAAGTCATGTCAAGGAATTTGTGGTGTGCACATTAAGGGGAGATTCGGAAGATGGATATTTGAGGGCGAACGTGACAACTGGTTTAACATACTCTCAACTCGGCTGTATAAGACCAGATCATATAATTCTTTCCCGCCCATTACATGTTAATCAAACATGTAGGATTACCCAAAATCACGATTCCAACAATTAGGTCTGACGAGAATTTTTATAGGCCTATACACCCCTAACCTGGATAAATATCCTTATGAATAAACATCATAAATGTGGTATTGGGCGGTATTATCAACCTAGTCTTATAGAGCCGAATTGAGAGTATATACAACAACTAACCTTATTCAAGAAAACATGTGCTTTAAGTAGTGCAAGCGTGATATTTGCAATTACAATAAAGTATAATTCTATTGGTCAAGTGGTTAACACAGGAGACAGCAAGTAGGCGATGCTAAAGCCTTGAGCATCAGCATTATGTTGAGGTGTGGTCAACGATCTATGGCGACAGAATTGTCGTCATTTTTGCCTTGCATGACAGAGGTTTAGACACAAATCTAAACTGGACACTGAGATCACGAATATCAAAAATCTAATAATAATTGCCAGGATCATATTCAAGTATGCTCTCCAGATCTAGTAACATCCAAAAGCACACCACTTGGTCAAACTTGGCCTGACAGGCGGCCGTACAGGACACACAATTTTTTTTTGAATTACCCAAGGGAAACTATTAGTAATCTCTATTACGCCGGACATTGTCAAGGACAATTTGCACAATGGGAAACTAATCCCTATTACACCGGCTATTACTCAAGATTGAATCTGTGGTCAAAGGAAAAAAAATTGCTGTCATAAGGATAATTTGTCCAGGGGGAAACGTGTCCTTATTACACCAAAAGTAACTCTATAAATAAAATGGCTGCAAATCCTGAATATCAGCCCGGACGAGTTGTGTGATCAAAGGAACTTGCCGTGACCAGACTCTCTGGTAATGGTAATATACCCTAGTGCTGCTGGCGGCGGTGTCGGTTAATGTGGTGGAAGCCAGGAGGTGGCGGAAACAAGGCAACGTTCACCATACCTTTTATCTAAAACTGTTTCCCCAGCATGTTTATCGATGTTTAATCAGACTAAACTACAATCCACCTGGTTCGATCAGTTGTATATCGGGACCCATATCGATTGTGGTGTTGGTGTTTGTCACTCGGTCCATCCGTCCGTCCGTCGGTCGGGCTGTCTGCAAAATATAGTTTTTCACATTTTCATAACGGGAGAGGCTAGATCATCAACGATCCGAGTCGATGTTATGGCGGGAATTCTAGAAGCACATGACTCCTACGTCATTGGCTGGTAAAAGTATACTTGATCGACATGGCGTGAGTTGACGAAGTCAAAGAAGAATGGTCGGTTCTTCCAAATCGTGAAGAGAATATAATAAGAAACTACGAGATAGATACCACCACAAAGTATGTTGAGTACGCAAAGTATAAAGAATTAATTCGAGGCATGTGTCCGAAACAGGACTGACACAAAATCAGTTGGAAGTTGACAAAGATCAGAGATAAATGGTGTTATACCACAATGACACGTAGTATTTCAACGCATGCGCAATCGGTCGTTAACAATGACATGTTTTTAATTCAGCGCATGCGCAATACATCGACTCGGATCGTTGATAATCTAGCCTCTCCCTTTTTATAACATGGCTCCTGTGTACGAGCACGAGTCGTTAAATCGAGTCCGACCCCAATGTTTGTGGACCCTATCAATTAAATAAGCTCATCAATTCCACTCCAAAAGGTTCGAGGTGATATTGAAAACATCAAGTTTGATAATTGCAAATTGTGGGAATGAAAGAAGTAGGTAATCAAAACATGTTTGTTTGTTCTGTTGAGGCAATCAATTGACCATTTCAAGGTCAAATAAGGTCGAGGTCATTGTGAACCGATGTATCATGATAATCACAAATATCTCGACTGGTGGCATCGATAGGAATTTGAAACAAAATGTAGGTTATATGTGCTTTTGCGGCATTCAATGGACTAATTCACTTCAGGGACAGATCGTTTGTTAGACAACCTCAATATCTCAATTTATTGAACAGATAGATACATGAAATTAAGGAACATGTATGTTACTTCGTTCGTCAGAATAGAGATTCTTCAAAAACAATGACGAAGTGTTTGTGTGTTAAAGAGCTAACCTCCACATTTTCGAGGTCAACTGTCCATCTTGATCATGCACGGAGTGACATAGTCTCGTCTGGGAAAGTGGCTAGGTCCGAGGCTTGAGTACGACTAGGTCCCCCCCCCGCCTCCTTGCGGAGCAGCGGAAGGTAGGCATTGGGAAGCTCCTATCCATCGTTTCGGTTCAGCTTGGCTTTATGAAGTTGTATGTGCACTGCCTCCTTGATTTCCAGTGGGGTTTTTGACTCCTGCTCAATGATCCTGATGGAATCAATCACAGGCTTAGTGGTCACATCAGATCTCGATTGTAGTTGGTGTTGGCTCAGGGTCGATTCATAGTCCCGCTGGTCAATGGGCTTTCGGTGTTCATGAGTTCGTTCACCCAATGATCGTTCCGTTTCTACCACATACACCTCACCCCACTGTTCACACCCAACCTTGTAAATCACCCCACATTTTTCCCTAAGTTGTAAGGGGTCGATCCTTGGAACTAACCAGGGCGTTACGCAGAGTGTATCTCGGTTTTGAGAACAGGCTCACATTGTGTTTCACGTATGCTCGCTTCAACCTCTTGGGGACACCTTTCGTGTAAGGAAGGATCGCGAAACCCGCGGGGCGCTGCTCCCTTGCCTCTGGGATTGACGTCAGTCCTTTTCTCTTTACCATTATCCTCTCGGCCGACAAAGGTAAGGCCAATGTTGAAATATACAAAGCCGAGTATTTTTAACAGTGTGAGAAACTGCTTGATGACAAAAGTCATCGGCCCCACCGACCCCACCAAGGTTCTCAAGGGTAGGCTGCAGAGAAAGCAGAGGGAGATCAAAAAGGTGGGCACCGTGACCCACAAGTGTAGGACAAGGTATGCCCCACGTTGTTTTATGATATATTACAGGCTAAGTCGGATGGTTTGATACTAAAGGCCAATATCGTTTGTAGAAGGAGTTATCAGACCTTTTTGCATGGTAAGGTCTATCTTATGTCAATAGACCTACAATGATGTCCGCTCATTACCTATAATTTGACTTATCAGACCATTGATAGTAGCATCCTGCGACTATACACACAACCCTACATGTGATTTAAGGTCTACTGAAAAGATCCTTCTCCAAGAGCATGAACGTCGGTGCAAAGGCGTTCGGGGTCGCAGCTCTTGAATAGTCTAGCATTGTATACCCCAGATGGACACTCTGGGCAATTTCCGAAAGGCCCCAAAAACTAATTCAAGAGACTATTTACGTATGGACTAACCAGTTGGAGGGGGGGGGGCTCTTGAACATATACTAAGTATACTAAGTGGAATAGACGCCTTACAAATGTGACTCGCTCTACCAAAACTAGGCGCTTGTCGCATCTGAACTCGACAGGTTGATACGGACTTGTTGTTCATTTCCCTATTGTAGACCTTTTCTGAAATCTATTACAAACTGATTTGGTCACATTTCACAAAAGGTCTACAATAGGGAAATGAACAACAAGTCCGTATCAACCTGTCAAGTTCAGATGCGACAAGCGCCTAGTTTTGGTGGAGCGGGTCACAAATTTACAAAGTGTTCTTGGATTCGATCAAAAAATATTAAAATTATACAATAACATGAATATTGCTCCCACTGTACATGAAGACTATCGGTTACATCATGCGGAGATCTATAGCACAATATCATCAATCGAAATATCGATGTGCATAAACCTCTACACATATGTGTGTGGCATTTTATTGATTTTTAAATGACGCAGTCTTTGAGAAGGGAGAGAAAAATACTTGCTATTTCTGTCAGCCTATTTCGTGCAACCGTTTCCAAGATTCGGACGAAACCCGTTGGTATACAACAATAATTTCCATATCAAATATCTCCTGATAAGTGAAAATATTAATTGTGATGAAATCAAGCGTACATACCGTTTACGTGACACCAGCAATAGATATTAGACTCGAATGAATATTTTCTTGGCTGGGGAAATTTAGGAGCGAAAGAAACTGGCCAGGTGCGCCTTTCAACAATTCAGCAAGTACATGTACATTATTATGCGATGAATTTCATTAGACATGTCAGACATACTTATAGGCCTACCTTCAATAAAACTTTCACGGCCTCATCTAGCAGCGTTAATAATGAGAGATATATACTAGGCAAAAACCAACTTCAAACGTTTTCCTCAATGTGAAAAACCATCGGAACTGCTAAAAGGCACGATCATGTCAGTTTGTGACAGCCCCTCATCCAGTTACCATGCAGGGTACTATAGAAACCCTGGGCAATATATCCAGCATCTTAGTGTCACCTTATCCGCTTTATTTTGTTCCTACCGTTTGCAACAGTCTTATCATGGATTATTTTATCCACTCGAATTGCAGGCCATCAAGGGGAAGATTGGAGTATAGGTTATGTATATGGCAATACCTTTGAGTGTTGAATCAAATGGAGTCCACTGTGGAAATTGTACAAAGACATATATGCGATCCCACGAGAGAAACAACGGTTCCGGCTCAGCAGAAAAGTCGATAATTTGGATATAATCAGGGTCTTTCAAATAAATTGAGTCTGGCAACTAGGGGCCGTATGGCCTCAACATCAAAGCCGCCACCCGTTTCCGAAGACGCGCGTTGGGCAGAGCTCTCTCGGGTCACGTGGTACACCAAAGCCAATTCCGCACAATTGGACTTTGAACAATTCTTCGATGAACTGAACATGGCCGTTTCAAACACCCTGTTTTAAAGCAAACGCCTGCTTCAACGTCACTGATCTCTATAAAACTATTTAAATATAATGTCAAAGATAACATTTATATGAAAAACGATATGTTTCGCATTTCGCTTTTCGACAGTTTTGAGGAGAAGTGATGGGGTGTCTATAAACCGAAGATCGAAGACCGAAGATCGAAGATCGAAGATGGAAGACCCCCCCAAAACTATAAAACGAAGATCCCCCCAACTATAAAAGGAAGACCCTAATGTCAACTATAAAACGAAGATCCCCCATCTATAAAAGGAAGACCCTAATGTCAACTATAAAACGAAGATCCCCAACTATAAAAGGAAGACCCTAATGTCAACTATAAAACGAAGATCCCCCCAACTATAAAAGGAAGACCCTAATGTCAACTATAAAACGAAGATCCCCCCAACTAGAAAAGGAAGACCCTAATGTCAACTATAAAACGAAGATCCCCCATCTATAAAAGGAAGACCCTAATGTCAACTATAAAACGAAGATCCCCAACTATAAAAGGAAGACCCTAATGTCAACTATAAAACGAAGATCCCCCCAACTATAAAAGGAAGACCCTAATGTCAACTATAAAACGAAGATCCCCCCAACTAGAAAAGGAAGACCCTAATGTCAACTATAAAACGAAGATCCCCCCAACTAGAAAAGGAAGACCCTGATGTCAACTATAAAACGAAGATCCCCCCAACTATAAAAGGAAGACCCTAATGTCAACTATAAAACGAAGATCCCCCCATCTATAAAAGGAAGACCCTGATGGTTTTCATTCTCATGTTCAGTTACTGCACAGTTTGTTTTCATTTTCGGTCCATGCTACATTAATGATTTGAGAAAGTAAGTGTACCGGGTACTACACCAGTCGTGTCTAGCCTTAGCAGCTTAGTGGCACAGTTTACATAAGGCGGGGAGCCCCGTACCTGTTACCATGCAGCCGTGCTCCAATATGACCTAGTTTCTCACTGTACTCATCATAGCCAGCCCTCAGCTTCGTCCAGAAGCTGTTTCTATGTGCATGTGTGTGTATCGTCATAGGCTCCCAGCAAGTTAGTTGATCACACGGCCAATATGGAATTGGTCCTACATACAGAAAAACAATCCAAACGTGCACGTGCAGGCGATGTCTACATGGCACTTGCCTGCTAGTTTTCATGCATGGACCGAAAATGAAAACAAACTGTGCAGTAACTGAACATGAGAATGAAAACCATCAGGGTCTTCCTTTTATAGATGGGGGGATCTTCGTTTTATAGTTGACATTAGGGTCTTCCTTTTATAGTTGGGGGATCTTCGTTTTATAGTTGACATCAGGGTCTTCCTTTTATAGTTGGGGGGATCTTCGTTTTATAGTTGACATTAGGGTCTTCCTTTTATAGTTGGGGGGATCTTCGTTTTATAGTTGACATTAGGGTCTTCCTTTTATAGATGGGGGATCTTCGTTTTATAGTTGACATTAGGGTCTTCCTTTTATAGATGGGGGGATCTTCGTTTTATAGTTGACATTAGGGTCTTCCTTTTATAGTTGGGGGATCTTCGTTTTATAGTTGACATCAGGGTCTTCCTTTTATAGTTGGGGGGATCTTCGTTTTATAGTTGACATTAGGGTCTTCCTTTTATAGATGGGGGGATCTTCGTTTTATAGTTGACATCAGGGTCTTCCTTTTCTAGTTGGGGGGATCTTCGTTTTATAGTTGACATTAGGGTCTTCCTTTTCTAGTTGGGGGGATCTTCGTTTTATAGTTGACATTAGGGTCTTCCTTTTATAGTTGGGGGGATCTTCGTTTTATAGTTGACATTAGGGTCTTCCTTTTATAGTTGGGGGGATCTTCGTTTTATAGTTGACATCAGGGTCTTCCTTTTATAGTTGGGGGGATCTTCGTTTTATAGTTGACATCAGGGTCTTCCTTTTATAGTTGGGGGGATCTTCGTTTTATAGTTTTGGGGGGGTCTTCCATCTTCGATCTTCGGTCTTCGGTCTTTGGTCTTCGGTTTATAGACACCCGAAGTGATGGCACTGGTTGGAAAATAATTTTCGAAATGCGTTTTTCTACTCCACATCATCACATTTTGTGGTTAGCAGTTTAGTATGTTGTCGGTGCTAAATGGACCATCTAAGGGTATCACATGGTTCCATGTGTTGTCATCTAATGGGATATTCAGATCTTATTAATTTTGACCGTCTACAGCTAGCTTTATAGCAGGTTTAATTTCGCGTTCGCGGTGATCAACAAGCACTCCCAAAAAAGAACGCTGCCCTGATTGTAGGGAATTTGTTATTATAATTTCTCAGAGGCCTTCTTCTTACTCCCGCCCAACATTGGCGCTTTGTCATGGACTGGACCCAGGGATTGGCATACTGGAATTCTTTGTGTTTCATTAGCTCACATCACAGTTACTGTGACTTGCTTCATTTCGCCTTAAGTAACGTGAGGTTTCAGGTCTTGATTGAACCTTCCTGTTAAAGTCCATATAATCGAACAATTTCATAATCGATGGCAGCGTCCAGTGTGATGCAGCGAATCTGCCACCGACTGACGCTGCTGCCCTGGTGGTTTAAAGGAATGGGCGGCTTTTTATTGCAGTATGCTTGTTCTTCCTTTGGTTCATCAGTAAACCATTTTTTCGAAACGTGTTTGATGTTTTTCCCAATTTTGTTTCAGCTCAACGCGTTATTCGTTATTTCTAGTACGTACAAGTCCAGGAGAAAAGACGCAACGTCATTTCCAATTTTCGTCGCAGTTGCGGGGTATTCAAGGGCCATCAGCGTGACGTCGGAAAAATCTATATCAGCACCAAGACGTCACAGGGTAGATACTTACTCCAGGAAACGCCTTACTAGTGCATCGTTCAACGTGGAAAGGGTCGATGCATGGAGAGCTAACTCGGATCAAATTGGAGTCAACATCGGAAAAGCGTTATATTTTAGTCAGATTTGAATTTTTCCTTTTTTGTGCAATTTGTTGATGGAAACTACTTATGTACAGGGTGGCCCAGAAAGGCTTTCCCTTGTTCTATAGAATTCTATTGTGTATCCATAGTGTGAAGGAAAATAATTGTGTGCCAGCCTGACAGCTGGGTAATATTGCCCTTAATAATGCCAACGGTCCTTTAATGAAAGTGGCGGTTGGAAAGGAAAAGTAAAGAATTTATTCAAGTCAGTCAAAGTACCTATAAATACCTATAGATTTTGTAGGAACAATATTTCTAAACAATCGTGCCGCTTCCGGTTTTAAATCAGAACACGAAATGGTTGATGGTCAGCCTGTTCATCAAAAAGTCTTTTCTGCTTCACTCTGAAGCTGGAAGTCGTGTGATAATTGGACTACTGACAAGCGAAGTCAAGTGTCTGGTACATCGTCTTTGAATAAAATGGTTTTCCCAGAATAGATTATCTTGATTATCTCATACAGTCATATTACTCTTGACTATTACATATTGCACACATAGGGATCGCTTGATTTCAGTTATAAGCTTAATGTCACCAGGTTTTCCCTGAGAAAATATAGAACAAACCACATTTTGCTTTGAGTAATCAAAAACTATTGATAATTAAACTTACCATTTTCTGTTCTTGTTTTCGGCATTAGAACTTGTAAATCCTCGGAACTAAGTGGGGCTCAGTTGCTATCGTAATACGTGCACTATACTTGCAGAATTCTTGCGCTCAGGTAGAAAGCTTCCAGTAGATCATGGTTATCCGGTCTGAATCCTTTGCGTAAGCCAATATGAACGTAAGATATAGGTTTAAAGAAGACTTACTCACGTAACTTGAGCTGACAAGAAAAGACGAGCATCTCGAGATTATGAATCTGTACGAAATATGGAACGAAGGCATTGTCATCCATGAGCATGAATATCGGTTTTTCTCCTTTGCAGACGCCAAGGTATTTGTATGCTGTTCATCTCGAGAATATTACAAAATATGCATTTAGATGTATCGCGTATAGGTCTGGGTCTCATCGCAGCTGCTATGGCAACGTGGACCACACCCCCACTATGTGCAGCAGACGTGAGGCGAATCCATGGAATATTTTACTACGATTACTCGAAATCAACGGTCGATACGATGTAATAGCACCGGCAAATAATCATCTGAAGAAACCCTTAGGCACCCAGGGTGAAACTATGATAACAATGCTGAAATTGTATTAATTAACTTTATGTCAACTAAACAAACCAGTTTTAACCTTATAACGAATCCAATATATATTTAACAATTTCGGAGATTTCTGACCAAAAATAGCAGCTTAATATAGGTGTATATATATATACAGTATGTTTATTTGGTACTGACATACATGTGTTGTGCGTTGTGGTCCGCCTTTTATGGCTGCGAAAGGCCTACTATTATACCTTGTTGTTTAGGCTAGACCCATCGTGGCGCGCGGGAGTAGAACTCGGGTATTGTTGGGCTTGGGATCTTATTGGTGAGTAGATCAAGTATATCGCATTGTCCTTCTTTCTAATTGCATCTCCATGTATTAACGGAATCAATTTGTTATGTGTCATATACGATAAACCCATTATCTTTCTGACACACTTTCTCCATGCTCATATAAATTTTCAATGTAAGGACTTGTAGTGTCCCAAATATTAAAGTCATACAGACAAGTTGCAAAACTCTTAAAAAGAGAATTACGAAATGCTGCATTTGCGTGTCCGAAATACGCCATTACCATATTGGTTTTTTGTATAATTCATTAATCCGAAGATCGATTCTTCTACGTTAAACATTCGATCCTAACAGAAATCCTTTCATGATAATAATCCCGTTACTATAAAATGATGCTAGTCGCAAGAAAGCATCAGTCATTATCGCAGATAGTGAAATAGATATTCCTACGACGGGCTTAACGGTAACTTTGATCATTTTCTTTCGGCTTTACCTCCCCGCTTCTACTGGGAGATATATATTTTCGTACACACATGCCTTCTGGCCACAACTCAATATTAAACAGATCTTAATGTTTGCTATAACTATTATGTTTTATCCAGGGTTGGTTGATGAGCTGGGTGGAGCTGATTATGCTGCTTTGATGGCAGAGTGTGTCGTGTATGTAAAGGAGCTTCCGTATGCAAATGACCACCAGAATCGGAAGATGGAAGAACTCGAAACAAAAACACTTTAAAGGTGACGGTATGCCAAAAATCATGAAACGCGTTACCCAACTTTAGACTCTAATAACTTGCATATGAAAATGTTTGCAAGAAAGATCTTACCCCTTTCTATGCATTTACAAAACTGGTCAAATATCTTTTAAGAAATTTATAATTTCTGGTGTGTTTTCTTTCTATTTATTGCAGCATGTTATTTTTTCAAACATGCCTTCTGGAGTGCTCTCGATGATATTACAATGGTCCAAATCCCTTTGAAAATACGCCAAATAAAAGAATAATCGGTTGATCCAATGTCCACTGCCAGTTTGAAAAAAATAATCGTGTGTAATGTGTTGATGTTTACCCGTAAATCAAATTTGTTCCGAGGATTGCCTTATTTAAATGATTTCGCTTATCTCTTTTCGGGGTTATGGGAAGTTTAGGGAGTTTTGGGGACATTTGAGGTGTTTTCGGGGAAATGAGGGGAATATTTGTTGGTCATACGATTAAGGGTTGACCAAAAGCGCCTCCCTTTTGGCTAGAATTCGAAATCTTAAAGTAATAAGATCTCCTTCAAAATGAAGTGGGTGCCAGTTTCAAGGACGGGAGTCTGTTCTCTCGATTTCTGCATGGACTTTCTTTAGGTGTTAAGAGTGTTTAAGAAGATACACCAGAACCCAGTTTAGTGACGACCCGGGTGTCTCCGTCCCTGTCGCGACGAGGGCCAGCGACATCCAGATCATGTCTGGGTCATTGAGTTCAAGAGCGTCCATCTGGTTTGGCGTCGTATTGCGCATGAAACGGCTGATGTCATCCATGTTGTCACGGATGTTGTTCTCGTCGAATTCCTCGAAATGGCGGTTAATCTGCATGATGGCCTTGTACGTGTCGCGTGCCTTTATGAACTCGGTGAGCTGTCCACGAAACAAAGGCTGCGTCCACGGAAACAGGTCACCAATTTCCGACGCCCCGACCCTTTTCACCAAGTTTCGGGTGTACAGCAAATGCGTGGCAACTAATCGCCTATGTTGGAGCAAACAAACTCACAACAAGCCAGTTTATATATCACAGTAGTGGCCGTCATGTAGAATTCATGCGTTGCGCAAAGTCCAGTAAGCCGTTGAAATGGGCCCGGCAAGGACAGCGGTCCATGAGAGCTTGGACAACGAACACGATAACGACGGTGAAGAACACATGAGTTGCGACGGACTACTCCGGGATCGTCGGAAGACTAAAGACACCCATGGTTGAGGCTGGATAGCGCAGTCTGGTGAGCTTTAGAGGAGCTTGAAGACACCTGCTTTGTCCGTGTGTTTCAATTAGAAGACTGCTAGTGCTAATGACTGTCTGCGGAAGCTAGCAAACACCTGCTAATATCTATCTGTGGCATCTAGCAGAACCCTGCTAATGTCCGTCTCCGACATCTAGCAAAAAAAACACCTGCTGATATCAATCTTTGAATTAGCAGCTAGAAAACTCCTGCTGAAGTTTGTCTGCGGCGACTCGGACCTCGTCATGAGCCCAGCGAGCGCATTGACTTGAACCAGGGAAACGCATCCGTCTTCTGATCTCGACCGACCGATCGACACTTGTGAATAAATCAGATTCGAGATCATAATATGTTGAACAACTTATATGCCCGTATGTAAGCCTGTGTCCATTGAAGCCTAGACCTTGGTTATGCTGGTCATAAATTGGCGGTGGGCCCTTCTTGGTAGTGGGCCCTAAAGCATATATCCAAGTATGTCAAAAGCTTCAAAGTACTTATACATATAATTATTCATCAACGATCCTTGATTTGGAGCTTTTCTCGTTCGAGGCTGTTATCATAATTTTTCATTAACAAGTGGTTCGCTTAATTAATTCACATAACGAACAAGCTCAAACTGACAATGTCATAATGATTCGAGGATATTTGTATACCGAGTCATGCAAAGTGCAAGTCACAGTGATTATCAAAATAGAGTTGGACTAGTATTAGGTGCGCCTGATTTAAAGCATGTAGTGGCAGATATGTATATCTGCATGGCATACTCTATTGGCTAAACTGATGCATCAATGCAGAAATAGATTTCTTCAAATTCAAGTATATAATTCAACTGTGGATACTCGTACAGTTAAGCATAAATCAATAATGTTACCAAATAAGTTTAATTAATCTATGACCTCTGTAATTTGGAGACCACTGATTAGTTTGACAGTGTACACAGAGCTGAAGTCCGATTTAACGGGCCAAATGAAAGGTTCGCAATTTTTGCCGCGAGCAGGAAAAATCATAGTCTGTCACGTGCAGACTCATGCATTACATTTGTGAGTCAGCCTCGGGATGGGCCAATAGTGGCTACACACTGGTCACCTATCGGAAGCTAATACGTCGTAGGGACAACGTATATTACAGAGAATGGTCGTCGATTTTTGATCACGAAATCTTTTCATGAATTCAATCTGCAAGTGCATAACAACGATCAAATTCGTGTACTCTATGAGTGTAACAGACAACTTATATGAAAAACTTGCAGTAAGCAATTTTTCGCATCGTATTTAAACCGTACCAGTTTATTCCGAGGCGAAGACCGTGCCGCGACAGAATCCTGTCGTGGAGAACGAAAGTAAAATCGTTTAGAATTAAGCACCACTGTTATCATAAATATGATTATCGAAAATCTAATGTTGTCAAAACCCTGATACAGTCATACCATTGTCTTATTATATTTAGTTATCAAACAGTCCTTAATTTCTCATAAACCAAGGGGTCAATGAGTTATTTGTGATTTTTGATCAAAGTTTTTCAATAACATATAATATCTGTTGTCCAATAAATCATATTTAGATCAACGAATAAGTCAAACTTCTTTAAAACGGACATTACACGTCATCAAATGTATTTTGGTCAAATTTGATATCTGACCTTGATCTTTGACCTTGTCACCCACCGGCCAACCTCATGATGTGACTTTTTGACTAAAATCCCTGTTCAGAAGATATTGTTGTCTTCCATGTCTTCGGCGGCCATCACGGCTCATGTGAAAATCTTTTTATGAGTTCATCTTTTGAAGACCCCCGTTTTTCTTTCCTTTTGTCCTCCAAATCACCCATCGTAAGCATATAAACCGAAGACGAATGAGGAAACTGAAGATACTTGACAATAAGCTCTATGTTTGGGCTATCAAAAAAGTATCAGCTAAACACCAGGTCACTTCCCAAAAAAATGAGCCCGGGCTCCTGCTCAAAACGGCTACCAGGGTGTGATGACGTCTGCTCTATTGCGTATTGTAGTATGCCTGAACTATAACCATACTACGGACTATTTTCAAACATTGAACATATTTACATATACATATATTCATTAAACTGTAAAAATAAAAGCGAGTGAGCGAATTCATGTTTTGGAACTCGCCGAGATCAAACTCTACTCTAGCTGCCGAAATGGACAACACAATATTTGCATCATGACTTCTTTGGCGTCATTGCGGTACTTTTTGCCACCTGCCAGACAGTAAAGGAAGAAATTAATTGAGTAATTACACAACCAAATAATAAACAAAGTCCAAGTCTGAACGACGTACCGCTTTCTCCAATACACCTGGGTAAGGTCGTATATCTCTGCGACGGAGGGGATTTTCATTGCAAAATGATTCAATCTGTACGGTAAAGTCGTGATGACGTAGGCAAAACTAACGAACAGGAGCATGCGCGTTAGATGCTGCGTGTCGGTGCTTTTCTGTGCATGCCTCGAGTCTAGCTTTCGACGATCGTTTGAAGCATTTCTGAGTGTGATGATGATAAGAATGTTGCAGGTTAAAATGACGAGGAAAGGTAGGACTGTGCCTGCTACTGCTTGAAATCCTGCTGAAATACCTTCTACGACTTTGAATTCTGGATCAGGGACGGTAATTGTTACGGCGTAGATACCTGAAAGGATAGCATGGGAATCAACCTCGCGTCCAGGCCTCGTCATTGGTTACGGTTGCAAATTATGACTCTCGAAGCTTGGAACTTCCAGTCGCCACAAATGTTTTCCACTAATTATAGTTCTAACCACTTGTGCATTACATAGATATGACCAGGAAAGCTTCGGCGACACTGAGCACCACGACAGCTGATTTTGCCCGCGGGGCGGCGCACCTCTGAGCACCCAGGGGGAAATTGGAAATGAATTTATCTAATTTTCTACTAATTTCGGTTCTTACCAAGTTGTCTGTCCTTGAAATAATGCACTACGTAAAACAAATGACCATTCAGGACCGCTACGGCAACTGTGAGCGCCACCACGGTCGCCCTGGCCCGCGACGCGGTGCACAGTCGCTGGGCGTCCATCGGAAACCAGACAGCTAACATGCGATCGATGGACATCCCCGCCAGGAACAGACCAGAGAGGATACTGCTGGTGTACAAGATGTACATTTCGACCCTGAAACGGTAAGAATCGGAGACAGTATATAGCAACCTCCTTTAGCAGGGCTACGGAAAAAAGATACCACGACTGTTGTCTTTGCCCGCAAGGTGGAGCCATGCAGCTTTTACTGAACGAAAACAATAATAAATCCAGTTTGGGGATAGCGCAAGAGTCCAGCAATCTTCCGAAATTACCTATTGTGATTGGTTCAGTTTAGAAAACTGCACTGGTGAAGCAAAATTGCCGAGAGCTTTTGATTGGCCGAAATGCCGACAGAAAGCCCGGGGGAAAAGCATATTCCAATCACAGGCACATGAAGATCAAAACTCCAGCCGTACTAACACTACTCACCAAATGATAGTACCATTTCATGAGTGTTGTCAGTTGCGCTGGAGTATTGATCTTCATGTACATGTGCTGAAACGAGGGGATAATGTACATTACCTACTCCTGGAATCTTCTTGGTTAACAAAAGTGAAACGATTTAGTAGCAAGACGTATGCAGCGGCCAATGTAAATCCTATACCCCCTGGTCAGGAGACCTTTCCCTGCTCGTCGACTGTCGATCAGAAAGATTTGAGTGTCGACCTGTCAAATCTTTTGATCAGCTTTTAAGCTACTGAAATTTCTAGCAATGTGTAAACAAGTTGGAAAATGTTGTGACGACTCCGGATCCTGGTGATTCCATTTGTCCTTGTTGAATTAGTGTCATACCATGCATGCATATACGGGCCCTCGAGAAAAACCCGAGGGCCAACTTTGCCTAAGTGTCGATCGCATGGCCAGGGAGGGTACAAGGTTAACATTGACAGCTGCATTACCTAAACCACCACAGGGGTTCTTCGACGATCCCGTATTCGAGGAGCACCTTGTTCAAAACGATCGCAAGAATCCTCTCGAGTAACAATGCTGTATCCACTACACCCATGGCTGTCAAATAGATGCATGTAGAAAACCTCTTGTTGTGTTTTCGATTTGCTACAATTATGGCCAGGATATTACCTGGTATACCTACGATCACTGGTATCAGCCAGAGGTACATGAGAAAGGTCGTCGGTTTCTGATATGACGAATTCCCCAGCTGCCGTCGCCATTGTACAGATGGTCGCTCATGAAAATATTCGCAGTGAGAGCAAAAAAATGTTGCGTTGAAGTTATTTTTTTCTGGCATTTAATTCAAATCGGAAGTTTTGCTAACCACCTCAATCTTCGTTTGTCGATATATATTGGTATTTCCAAATGGCAAGCTCAGCGTTGACTCTGACGTTTGCGTTAGAGAGGAGGTCTCTAAACTTCTCTATTGGCTCTCAATGATCATGCGAAGATGGCATGTATGTATTTCTCATCTTATAAGCAGCACTTTACTGTCGAACTGAAACAGCTATAAAACACTAGTCCAGGGTGATAGTACATTTATAAGTTGTCCGTATTTTTCAAAATCACCAACCATAGCATCTTGGTACCAGTTGTTTTCAATATACTCTGCCTTTCAATCGATACGAGGTAGGAGTTCAAAACGCCTGATCTCAGGATGCAACCAAAGTTAATACAATGATTAACTTCATACCTATTCTTTGATTTTCCTAAAATTGCTGCACCCAGAACAGCAGCAGTCCTCCATGTTGTAGGAAAATAGAAGCCGAAATCCGCGATACTACAATGTACGTGAGATGAAACCTTAGTAGTTTCTAATTTGATGAACAAAAGTCGTGATATCTAATGTCATATCTAAAACTAATTTCAGCTGTCATTTCATTTACACCGCAAACACTAATGCGTATTGCTGCATATCTTCTGATGTCTATTTCTGTGCCAAATAAAGGAATCGAGTAAATGTATACAGCAAACGCAGTTTATACTAAATATATCATAACTATTCTGAGAGGATAGAAGCAACCATAATATCATATTCCTCTCAAATTAGTTTGTATTAAATATTTTAAAACTATAATAATTTCATATTCCCCTAAAATTATTTCACTTACTACAGTACTTTAATGCGGTTTCCAAAGTTCATTGTACTCACTTTCTGTAATAAGGTATCGGCATCCCGACAGGTGGCGCTGATTTTCACCAGGGTAGGCGTCAAAATGACGTCATGTCTAGGTTCACAACAATGCAATATCGCAGTGACAGTCACCCGGACGCCACTTAGTGGCGGAGGTAGCTCTGCCGGTACAATTTTCGTGGGATTATGTAAAATTACATAAAATACTCCGTTTTGACCCACATTTAGAGCGTGGACCTCATATGAAAACTTTGACGTCGACTAACATCAAACAAATGATTAGATATCCAAAAGATCAATATTAGCTAAGTAAATAATCGACAAAGACAGTGGTATATGACCATGTCTGGTCAACCCCGTCTCCATGACCAGAAGAATCATATAAACACGACGCAACCTCAATTCCCAGGGGTCAATGCGCTCCCCACTTCCGGTGCTCTTATTAGCCCCTAGAAACATAAAAAATAAAAGCATGCCCGTGTCATCACCTAAATCAGGTGATGACGTATGTGTGTTAACAGGGAATTATGATGCAGCCATTTTGAATTGCTAATGAAGTTGTCCCAGGATGAAGAGGTACGAGAAATGTAAGTCATTTCTGTTCATCAGTTTTACCAAAATATAAATAAGGCTCGCGGCTTGCATGGTAATACCTTTGTCGGATTTTAAACCGCCAGGGAAAAGTAGCCCTACATGCGTACTTAGATTCGTGAGATGGCCACAATCGCAATGGACATTCATGAAGGATACTGCTTTGGGTGGTTCCCTCCTTGGATTTTGGTCAACTTTTGATTTAATGTTCCTAGGGGCCAAATCAACAAGTTACAGCAAAAAATTTGTCACAATTTGTTAAAAGTTGGGCTATCATTTTCATTGATTGACTTCATTACGTAATTCACCCCTTACCTCCCACTTAAAATAATTCAATCATGCCTCGCCCAAAACACTGTCTATTGTCTTTAAATAAAGCCCGCTCGCACCTATAAACGTATGTAAAGCTGGCCTCACTATTAAACTGAGCTTCACCCGGATCGACTACAGGGTGACCCACAAAAAAGCAACCCATACAAATGTTGATATTTTTCATAATTACTAATGTTTTACTTCGGATTTAGAACATATTATCGCGGGTGGATGCATGAACTTCACACAGAGTTTCAAGCCTGCGGCTAAAACAGCTTTTTGATATGCTCTTCCAAAGAAAATGATTCCAAAATGGAATTTCGAGCAAATTTGTTATGCTGAACTCAATAACATTAGTGATTTACTCAGTAGAATGTGCCCTAATCATTGCTGCTTTTGCCCTCTTCCGGTTTTCTCCTGCTTGGGGGTGGGTTCTTTCATGCATAATGCAACCACAAAGGTATAAATATCGAGTGCCTAACGCCTTATGAATGTTGTTTGTGAATGTGCTTAAATTTACTACATTTGGAAATGTTGACCAATTTCTTTGAAATCGCATACGATAAAGTCTGTTTGACCCCCAGGTTTGAAACTTTGTGTGAAAGTCATGCGCGGAATTAAGATGATGCGCAAAAAAAGCTGGAGTTGACACCTAAGTGATAGCTCACCTTGTATATGTATATTGATGGCTGGCAGCTGTCACTTCTTACAGAATCGCATTGAAACGAGAGCCTTTATTAATTAATAAAAATAAGTCAACAGTCAAACTAAATCAACACGTGTGATCGGACAGCCAACCTCGTCACCATGAACATTTCAAGCATTAACAGCATCATGGAACTGATGCATGCGATCCTTAACTGGCGTCGAGTTTGTCAGCTCTCTCGATAGACTATTTCAATGCAAGCGCAGCTATCATAAAAACATTCTCTGGAAACATTTCGAGAAAACTTGACGTGTTTTATTCTGATGATGAAGTACATTTTTCTCTTTTTGGCCGTGCTGGCTTACATCGGTAAGTTTCCATGGGACGGGAGCGGACTTATCTAGGGGTGCTCTGATGTATCCTCACTCTGAAAGGAATGAGCGGCTTTTTATTGCAGTATGGTTGTTCTTCCTCTGGTTCATCAGTAAACTATTTTTCTGATTGTGTTTGGTGCTTTTCTAATTTTGTTTCAGCTCTTAGATAGTAGAAAAACACGTTTCGACTTATTAACGGTTCTCCCACTTTTTTTTCTGATTTCTCCGACATTTCTCCGACATTGTCCAAAAGGTCGGATTTCCATAAAACCTGTGAAAAAAAGTAGGTCTTCCCAAAGTAGGCCATTAAATATCAAAGACCTGTGTTATAGGGGTTTATAATGAGGTGAGATGCAAACACCCGGGTGACCCTAGGTGT
Organism: Lineus longissimus; assembly: GCF_910592395.1. Taxonomy (NCBI): domain Eukaryota; kingdom Metazoa; phylum Nemertea; class Pilidiophora; order Heteronemertea; family Lineidae; genus Lineus; species Lineus longissimus. The sequence continues at coordinate 8,475,315 of NC_088326.1, forward strand.
GAATACTAATTTCTTTGGACCTTTTACATGTCACGCTTGAGTGCATCTGGCTTGGGCCACTCCATGTTTAAGCAGGGGAGACTTTGTAATACTAGATGAAATACAGAAATGGCTTATTTTTGCAGTTTCATTTGAAAGTTTCAAATTAATGGCCAGAATGTCATGCAGTCTATTTCAACATATCATCTAGGAAATGAAAGGGTCAAGGCATCATGTCGGAAATGTCATTACTCCTAATCTTGAAGTACATGTAAAATTATTGATAAAATCTATTTTGTAAATAGATTTGAGAATGGTGCACAATTCGAGATTTTTTTAATGTAAACAACTGTTTTTTGGTATTCAACATACATGTAATAATTGGTCTGTATTATGCGAATAGATAGTGTAAATATTTTGTAAATTACACACAATTCAGTACATCAAAAATATATTTAATTCATATGAGGCTTTGTTTCTTATGCTGTCATTTTCAAAGTAGGCCTTTTTCATAAAAGTCTCCCCTGCTCAAACATGGTGTGGCCCAACCCAAATGCACTCATGTGTAACACGCAAAGGATCCAAGGAGAGGAGCTGATTAGTATTTACACTTACTCTGGATGTTAGCATCACACCTCATTAACCCCATTTAATTGAGGCCTTTGATCTTTAATGGCCTTCTTTGGGAAGACCTAGTTTTTTTCACAGGTTTTGTGGAAATCCGATATTTTGGACAAAGTCGGAGAAAAGTTGGACAATGTCGGAGAAACGTCGGAGAAATCAGGAAAAAGTTAGAGAAACCGTTGATAAGTCGGAAGAAGCCTCCCACTAGTGTATGTAGAATAGGAGGTGACTGGGCAGCCGAAAGCTGGGTTATATTGCCCTTAATAATGCCAATGGTCCTTTAAAGGGACCCGACTAGTGTGAGATAATATTTGGTTTTTTAGATGAAAATCGCTTCCATGAATACTCAGCGAGGATCATGGACACATCCTAATCAGAAACAAATCGAGCGTTGCAGGCCTCGCTGAAATATATGAAAGCAAGCCATTTCAAAACGAAAGCACGTATTGGTGAATTTTTTTGGGGGTATTTATCGCCCCTCTCGCCCCCATCCCAACCACAACCGAGTAGCCACAAGGAGATTTGCACGTTACATAACCATTTACTGTAGTCCTATTTTTCCAATTAGCTGCCGCCGAAAAAGATATCCCGAGGCCTATTCATGTCTGTCCACTGAGCATGATCCACTGTGGCAGCGGGATTCACCCACTCAAGATTACAAGAGCCTATGGTTGTCCAGTTTATAGATGTCCGCCGAGACTGCCAACGCCATGCCCACTAAACAAGATGAGACCTTGCAGAGTTGGGGTAGTTCCAATCTGGAAAGGAGCTGCCGGGTCAAAGGTCAGGTTAGTTGCGTTTTGTGTTGTTAAACCTTTGATTAATTCCGCACCGGCCGTAGTCGGTGTACAGTACTAGTTGAGACCTTAGAAAAATCAACCTTAAGGTTGAAACCCGCAAATGGGAGAGATGTCGTTCCCTTGTTAATGCTGACAGATTTTTTCATAGCCCAATACTTTCAATACCACGTGAGAGATAGAAAGCACACAGTTTTAAACGTTTGTCCAAGAGAGATGGTGTACCAATGGAAGAAGGATGCGAATTGCTGTCGGGCAAATTTATTACTGTCCCAACCCGCGATCCGCATCTGCCCAAAAACCATAGTCTAATGCGGGGTGGGAGTTGCACCGATCAAAGAAGGAAGGTGCGAATCGCTGCGCCTCTTTTTATGTCCGCCGAAGCTCTGGTCATTGAATATGGACTTCTGTGGAGTTGGGATACTTCTAAACAAGAAAATAGGCTCCAATATGGTGGTGCTCGGTTTGCAGCTGTCCGGCCAAACGCGTAGATGGAAATGAGCCGAAGTCCCTATCGCCCAACTAAATGTATGGTTAAGAGCCTCAACTCAATGCCAAAAATATGGACGGGACGCACAGAGCGAAAAGTAATGTGCTCGGTAAATTACGCCCTTTCCATTTCTATAAGGTTGGTTGTGGTTCAGACAAAAACAACTCGTGCAGCAATTGGTCATTGACGGTAACCAGGTTAGTCAACACCATGCAGGTCTGAAGTGTCGTACCTTTCTACGAACCACTTGATAAAAAAACTGTGGCAAGACAAGATTGCTCAAACATACCTTATGAATGTGAAAATTGAGTATTTGAATGTATCAATATATTTACAGGTAGGCCGTATCAGGGAATGCAAAGTTGAAGGGCAGATTCACCAAGAAAACCAACACGAAACAGACTTTATCAGACATTCTATACCTTTCCGATACATGCTGTATTTCAAAATAAAAGCACATTTTTAAAGGCAGCTGAACGTTCAGCAGTTATGCTCGTTTCAATCATTCATCTAAAAAATGTTTTCCTTTATCTCGACTGAACAGATGAAAAATCGAAGACGAAATAGACGACAAAAACATTCGGTTTCATTACGATGACATTTTCTAAGATGACGACATTCTATCTAAAGTCCTCCACAAAATCCTGCGGCCCAAGAAATAACGATATCGTGCGGTCCCCCGAGATTTCGACATCCAATGGTTTCAATTATTTTCAAAATATCTGTTGACTAAGTCTTGAAATGACTTCAATCCTTTGGGGGTTTATAGAAATTACATTCCAACCTGATGGTATAATGATGGTTTTGTAGAGAGATGTTCTGACTTGAATTATAAAATTAAGTATGTACTCGGAGCTGTGAATATTGTTGAGATTCGTATGAAATCATGAATATTCGTGATTTCCAATACTGTTTAAGGTTTTCAATTTTGTAGTGTTTTCATCCTGGTGCGAATTTAACAACAATAACCGGAAAGATTATTATTGATCTACATTTATCTATTTTCATCAGTAGAATCGGCCTTGGGGAAAGAGATTCAATGATTATTGAGATGTTTATTTAGATATCGCATAACAATAATGATTATTCTTGAATAAATTATCCCTTGGGGAAAATGTTTCGGTTGACTTTGATAGGATTGGATCCAAAGTTCATCAATGCGGCCGGGTATGATTATTGCTATTTTGAAAGGTTCTGAAAATGACTTTGCTAAGGCTTTAACAGGGCTACAAAAAATAACAATGAAAAACCCGTGTTAGAAAACAATCATTCGTTTCAGGCAAACGAAACCAATAACCTGTTGTCAGATATGAGGAAAACGCATCTAAGGCACTTAAATCTCAAAAATGTTTATGGGGGAGGGCCCCAGAACCCCGGTCAAAACACGCGAGTAGTGGGGTATGCCCCCCCTCCCCCATCCAGCAAAGACGGATCATCACTTCGAAATTTGGTTTAAAGGCCTGCCGATGCTTTGCATACATAATCTAGCTAGAATAATAGATCAAATGAGAATAAAAAATCTGCTCTCTTTGATACGCTCCATTACCTACTTTACGTCATTAAGCTGCCATGCATAGAGATCTGGCTGCTAAAAATTACCCTCTCAGTGATAAGGACACTGAAACGCCCTGTCTTTATGCAGATATTCATCACCTCCTAAGGAAATGGCTAAACATTGCCTTTTCTCGAGAGCCTTTTGTAACAATTGACCAAAACTTTCCTGATTCGACTCTTCATTCTTCACCGACGATGTTGCTGTTACCATGACATCTGGGATTGTTTTTCTTCCCGACACTCTCACTCCGGTCCACACCGGGTACGCTACAGACCTGGTCTTCGATTCCATTCAGCTGTGGGGACTCGATAAATTACCCGCTTCCGTCATGGCCGACGGGGCGGAAGTGGATCATAACAAAGTGGCAGTGGATTCAGTTTTCAAGCTTAGAACGTCTTACTTTTGCCGAGAATGTTGTTGTCGGAGATGGTTTTGTTTTCTTTTTGGGTAGATGAGAAACAAAATTCTTCGGTGACATGATTAATGTTGCAGATAGCTTCATAAGAAGCACGTGTCGTAAACACAGGATAGCCTACTTTAACCCAGTTGATCCTTAAACATTGTCGTCTTCGACATCATTCATAATCTTGGATTTTCATTATTACATCTGGTCAATAAGAAAATATGAAAACCGTGATTTGAACATAGCTTAACCTTCTTTTTTTCAGAGTTTTACGTTGAAAAGTCTAAACATCAGGATTGACACTGCACACCTGATATCATGGAGCACATTCATTTAGACCGAAACCGGAAATAGGACTTACTTCCCTTCAGTATAACGTCACGTGATTAGATGTCATCGCATGATCCAATCTCCAAGCCTCATCATGGTAACCGTTGCGTTGGCAAGTGAACTGCGGCTGGCCAAGTTTACTAACTACAGAGCAAATACAACTGTACATGTATAGCTCCACCTCTCTTGACAAACATGTAGCTATTGATCCAGAAAAAAATAATTAGATAACAAAGGTACAAACATAAGACTTCCTTCACTCTTTAACCTCGGTCTGTCCTGAAAACATTCAGTAGAACTTAGATGGGGTTCTCAATAAGTGATACAACATAAGCATGGATCGATACCCATTTAGGGTCAAGAGGAAATAACGTGAAATAACACTTCAAAACAATATAAATAACATATTTTTTAATTGTTTAACACATGTTTAGAAGCGGTGCATCGTCCATGTAGATATGAATAGTAGACATTTTTGGCTGCTTGGTCAGGCAAACTGGCACTGGGTTGAAGAAGCTCTGGAATGAAAATATGAATGACATTTAGGAGCTGTCATACGTTGGGCAATGGTTGTCACTGTTATAATGATGTTTTGTAGGAGAAATTCGCTTTATCACCTAACAATTTCGGCAAAAATGATCAAAAAGTCCAAGTCAAACTTACGTCCAGGATATCGGGAGTTGGGTGTTCATATCGTGGCGACTCGTGGTAGAGGTTAAGGGCCCATCCGAAGGCATTAAGCTCTCCAGCGTTGTAGAGCAGGAAAGCCGGGTAAAAGTCGTCACAGCTCATGTTCTCGGAGTAGTCGTACCAGTAGTGCTGACCTGAATGGGGATAACATCATCGTAAACATCATGCAGATTCATCAGCAGTGTGCGACGATAATCCTAGGCTCTATAGATGAAGGGATAACGACCCTCAACACCGATAGATCAGCATTCGCCACTTTCCTCAAGCATCAATTCTGGACTTCCTGATATGTATTGACTAATCAGAGGAGAGCTATCATGCATGTTCGGCACAGACAGCACGGCCATGATCACATACAGAGGGTTTAATTGGTCACAACTTGTCACCTGACAGGGAGCCCTACATGATTTCTGCTTGAGGAAAATGGCGAATACGTAAACCTGATCAATTTTGCTCCCTGTCGGATTGATCTGGATCCAAATTCTCTCCTGGGTAAAAGAAATCAAGATGGCGACAACTTCTTTTAACGGTACACTGTATACCTATCCATAGTACGGAAACATCGTCCCTTCCTCCATTTTGTGTTCCCGATATCGGCTTCCAACCTCGGGATGATGACAGAGTCCTTGACTGGGTCTGGTCCCTGCTGAAGGTAGAGATTGGAGCCAGTGCCCTCATTATCGAATCTGTCCTGGGTGCGCCCGCTCGAACAGATTTCCTCTGAAAGGAAATTGCAAGGATAAGCAATCATGCGTACAAATTTAAATCTGTCATCGTGCAATTCTAAGACTAATTCTTCGGCTACATAGATCAATGCGTACACCGGTTTGTGCCATCTCCAAGTCTCGGCATTGATAACGGTTGCTGATTAATACTAGCACCGTTTACTTACTACGGAGCAAATGCTAGCTATCCTCTCTTTAGGAGATTGCCTTTTGTGGAGGACATTTTTCTTCCCTGCACAACTTACGCGGCGGGACGAAGTATGCGGTCTCGACCATGAGGTTGGTGGCGGTATCAAAGTTGATCACCTTGCCGTATGTAAGGTTAAGATGAGATGGGTAGATATCCAGAGGAATCTGAGAGAAAAAAAATATGATATTACGGCCGTTCACACGGGACTTAACCGATCTAGATCGATCAAGACCGGTCCAGATTGGTCTCAGTGTCGTGTAAACTCGCACAAATGTGATCTGGTCAAGTCTGACTTGATGGAAAACTACTTGCCTTGAATTTCAAGGGGCGGCATAAGAAAAGCAAATGTTCGTCCCGGCTTCAGCTAAATATGTTACACTTTACATTCAAGAGACTGTTGATGAACAGACTCATGTTTGGTCGCACTTCAGGAAGTCACTGATGAAGAGAGGGACCAATCAACCGATGACCAGCGTCTCGATTTCTCACTGCTTCTGGGGCTAAACAGTGCTTGACAGTGCTTCACAGAGTTTCACCTTAAGAAATGGCGAGTAGCAGGAAGGGCTGAGCTCATTGGAGTATCTCCGCATTTATGACGCAGAAAGATGCTTACCCCGCCCTGGATTCCGGCGATGTAACCATTGACATCGAACAGTAAACATCACACCTGGATCGTTATCTCTGATGTATCTGTTTCCCCGATAGAAGGCGCTGTCTGAAACAATCATTATGAATTGTTAAAATTCAATAAACCTCTTTTATATCAATTTTAAAGTTTCTGAAAATCGCCTACTGAGGTCGTGATTAGGTACCATCATATGCATACCTGAGCAATCGCCATTCCTGGTCCATCCATAGTAGATAGCATCGGATTCGGTCCTTGGCATCTGGTTGAAAGCCCATCCGAGAGGGTTAATACCCCAAGTCACTGAAATCATACAAGATAACGAAGTCAATGACATTCATAAAAATAAGAGAAACAAATTGTATTTGTGAATCGAATATCTTTCTCAAAGTATCCAGAGGCCACATTTGCCAGCTCAGGATTCTCTGTCAACAATTGTTTTAACTTTCGAAGAACTTCAAATGATACAAGGCCTTGTAGCCTCGAGGTTCGTAGTGTATATTTCCGAGTATAGTCTCGAAAACATCTTTTTGCAATGGTAGCCACAACACCTTTCGCCGTTGATATAGAGTAATTTGAATTACCTCCCAAGCCATCCCATGAAGGCCCTGAAAGAGTGGAAATTACGTTTTGTGAACATGATGTCAGGTATACCTTAACATAAGAACTAATCTAAATTCAAATTCAAAGCAGCAGGGTTTCATAAGGACCAAAGACCCCGTGAACTCATGCACGTGTCCCGTGAACTCATGCACGTGTCACTGATCTATGTCGCGCCCTACCATGGTCTCACTAAAGAGGATTTCGCCATATCGGGGAATACCCTTTGCTTTACTGATCTTTGATAGCACTCAGCTACGTAGACTTAGAAAAAGTGTCACTGCCCCTTAAAAAATATAGTTTTTTGTCATTCCTCCACTCCTACTATGTGATAAGGCCCATTCATTCTTGATAAAAATTTCATAACAGCCTGACTTTTCGCAGCCAAAGTTTGGATTGCATAATCATATCCGTATTTCCCTATCTACCAGAATAATTATGAATCTTAGCAGATCTGGCCAAAGCACTGGCTTTAACGATTTTGAAATTCTGTTGAACATGGTTATTTAGCGACAATACATAACGACCAGTGATTTGAAATCTGTTTCTCTGAATAATTCATAGATGACACAGTCATTGAAATGAGAGGTTCTTGTCTGGAATTAGGTATTGTAAGTTTGTTCTGTGACAAGTAACGATTGCATGCATTTCTATACGTAATACCAGAGTCTTTCAATAAATATATTTGAAAGACTCTGGTAACACCAACAACAAACTTATAATATTATACCTCTTGAACTCTACCGGATCTTGATTTACTGTGACATGGATCAATAGCTTGGAGAAAAAAGCCAAATCGATTGGGAAAAAATGTAAACAACAGAAAGTGTTCGAAAAGTCGTCCAACAGGAATCCTCGAAAAACCAGAGTCAGTCGTATCCTCCCCACTCTACTGAGCTCGGTCATTAGTGCCGAGTGTTGGCCTGTGGTTCGGGTTGTCCAACAGCCGGCATCGGGTAAATATTGTCGAAGAAACAGGAACAGCCGAGACGATAACTCATCTTAGTTGGCGTTAAATTGTGTGCACCTGGTTGATAGTTTGCCTGGTTTGACTGCACTCTCCGCCACCAGTTATAAAAGGCTTTCTTTGAATCAAAACATCTCACTTTATACCACCCCAGAGGCTTTCCAGAAAGGCCTGACTGCACCCTGCCAGACCCAGCAACAATAAAAACCTGTTCATCATGGCGACATTTCGATGATGACTTGAATGGGAGACAAGACCACTAATGAATATTCATAGGTTGGAGGGTCGAGGCCTATCAATTAGACGAGTGCATGTTTTTAACTCTCATGTACATATTTGGAGAGGTATTGAAAAAATATTTGTTGTGGTAAGTCTACAGATATAAAGAAATTATTTGATGAAAAAATTAATTTCGAATTTTGCTAATTGGGTAATAGGGGGCGTGTTTTGAGTTTTTTCTGCCAGTTGGCTGAAAAGAGTGGAAATATCAAAGTCTGTCTAATTTGTAGATTATCAAAAAATTTCCGTGGTCAATCAACAGTTTATTTGTCACCATTTACTTGCCCGACTGTCCGGAATAACATAATCTAAATTTCAGATGCACAACCCCACGCATTATTTGATGCGTTGCGGTCAAACATTGACAATTTAACTGCTAAAAGGCTTAAAAAATCAATTGAGGTCTTGCTTCCATTTACACTTCATTTTGGGTCAATTTAGTGAAAAAATTGAATGTGCTCAAATCACTCCAATTCATTTAAAATATTGTATTGCTGATGATTTAAGATGAAAACAAGCTAAAATAATGAGAAAAAAACTTAATTTGACCCAAATATGAGTCAACCTAGCCCCGGTCTAAGTTCGGTTTCAATTTTACAAGTCTTGTTGTGTTGCCATTCATTTTGTAATTTCTTTGAAACTACTTAGGCCTTGATTCTGAAAGTTGTGCCCTAAGCAGCAAAGATATTCCTAAATCACATCCTAAATTTTCAGCTCCATAGCTTGCTTATTCTGGCCAGGGCTGGTCTTTGAATTTGGTGCTGTTGGCTGCAAAATCATGACTTTTTGTCGATTTTGTCCTCTTTCGTCGCTTTTGGCACAGTGTACCACTCTTGGAAATGTCTCTCATTTCTCCCAAAATGTCCAGATATGACTTTCCTTTGTTGGAGAGTTGTGGGATGTCATGTACATTGGTTTGAAAAAATTCTCAAAATGTTAACCCCTGAAATGTACCTTCATTGAGACAAGACCACTAATGAATATTCATAGGTTGGAGGGTCGAGGCCTATCAATTAGACGAGTGCATGTTTTTAACTCTCAAGTACATATTTGGAGAGAGACTGAAAAAATATTTGTTGTGGCAAGTCTACAGATATAAAGAAATTATTTGATGAAAAAATTAATTTCGAATTTTGCTAATTGGGTAATAGGGGGCGTGTTTTGGGTTTTTCGGCCAGTTGGCTGAAAAGAGTGGAAATATCAAAGTCTGTCTAATTTGTCGATTATCAAAAAATTTCCGCGGTCAATCACCAGTTTATTTTTCACCATTTACTTGCCCGACTGTCTGGAATAACATAATCTAAATTTCAGATTCACAACCCCACGCATTATTTGATGCGTTGCGGTCAAACATTGACAATTTAACTGCTAAAAGGCATAAAAAATCAATTGTGGTCTTGCCTCATGGCGCGTTTCCACTGTGAGTATGGTTCCGGAGAAACCAGGTGAACTCTTATCTCAAGAGGATTGGTCAACAGGTTGGTTCACATTTCCATCACCAGGTGGCTTATCAGATCGGGGACTAACGGTCAAAGACCTTTAATCGATGCAGTTATTGCAATACGCGGTCTACCGAAGTTTTTTTCCGGATGTATTATCGAGGATAGTTGACATAAGCTGGTCAAATCTGAATTGGTGACCAGATATAAGTGCTATTTTTCTCAGCCAGATGTCATTTTTAATGGGATTTGACGTCTCTTCTGCTTGTTGATTGGTCATCGGGGCTTGTACTCCCCTAAAGAGTCAGTTTGGGACTACCAATCCACTGTTGTGTACCAAACAGTCATCGTCTTGACATAAGATGTCGTAAAGATGGCAACCAAATACTTGAAGATCTTTCGTGGAGACATAAACGAGCCGGAACAATCACTGCACTTGCGCTTGCAGCTAATTGACAGGCATTTGGAAATAGTTTTTTTAGTGTAAATTCAAAATCGGAATGAAATATGCAATAAATTTCATGTATATGAACAAACCGATTTGTTTTTCGCATTCCTCGGATGTCTGATCTCCTCATCATTCAAGGAAGGCGGAAGTCATTAGGCTACAGTTCCGCTGGTATTGTAAAATCGAAAGTACCGAATGTGCATCATCGGCCTGCTCATATTGCAATGAACAAATCACTGGTCCCTATTATTTGGCTTACTCCCGGTCAAGTTTGCTTTCGAAAAGGGGTGATAAGCGACTCGACTACCATAGACCCTCTCTGTATACTCTGTGTACTCGATGACAAAGCATGAAATCAACTTCTGTCACTGACGACTAGTTTATTAGCCTCTCCGAGAAAACCTGCATTCTTTTCAATCCTCATAGGCGGCGCTGCAAGCTTTGGGTGTTTGCCCCACAACAGCATCCACGTCTGCCTCGTATTTCTAAATCACAATTGATAAACGGTGTCAAGTGAGATTCAATGTATTCCGAGTTCCCCTGTAAGCCGTTTGCATTTTCGGCAAGTCGTATACGAGTCCAAAGCTTGGAGCGCCTCCTCGCGGATGAAAGTCGCGGCTCATTTACTGCATGAAAAACATCATCGTGGAGAGAAAACACAGCATAATGGCCAAGATCCCTGCAACAAGTGCCGCGGATCCATTTTCTGAAATGAGATAATCGCTGAATATTAATTATACTGAGAGACACCAGAGGCAATATATATCCATCATATCAACACACCGTTTGGCTACTAAACGCCCGATGCTGCCCGCTTTATAAGGGAGTTTTCGCAAATCCTCCAAAACGACAACGCGAACGCCTGTACAATTATTCGACCTCACGATCAGGAAGACCAACAATGGGATAGGCGTTCGCGTTCGTGTTTAGGGGGCTTTGAGACAGTACCATTGGACAGTACAGAGCGCCGTATGAAAATTTCGACAGTATTTCATTTTCATATTAGTCTGCATCTAAACAATAACTTCAAGCAATTTAACAAATGCAGTGCTATACATCCGTGATACTATAGATACGAACCTTTGCACGTGATATCACTTCCCCAGGTTCCATCTTTCAGACACGTGATCGAGTCGTGACCACCAACAAAAGTAAAGTTTACGTCACACTTGTACTTCATGACGTCATTGGGGAGGTATTCCGACTTTTTTTCGGCTATCACTGATCCATGTTCAATATTTGGAGGGTCGGGGCAGAGTTCTGAAATGAAGAGCCCAAGATGAATGGATGATGATGACGGCCATGATAGATGAACTTGTAATGCTTATATCCTGACGACACATCGACGAAATTCAAGTGTGCATGAAAGAAAATACAATTACATTTCAGTCAACTTACTCGTGCAGAGGGGTGGGTAGCTCCACGTTTTATTCGGCAGACATTGTACCTCTTCTTCGCCTACTAAAGTGTAGTTATCATGACACGTGACGTTCGCGATGTCGCCAAAGAAATGGGTCCTGTTTCCGATGATGCCGTTAGGAATGGTTTCGGTTGGGCAAAAAGGTTCTGATACAAGAAAAGCCACAAATAATGTTTTGACAAAATGTTCGAGGGTTAGGAACGACAGCAAAGGAGACCTTCAGAATGTAAATTTCATGCTATTTGGCAGCCATTTTGGAGTAGGCGGCCATCTTGGATTTGAAACCCTATCCAGGGTGCCCCTAAACTAATTTCTTATGAGTATATATGGTTTCGATACTTCCAACAGGACCAAGCCACCAGTCGCAAGGCTGGGTCTGCAACTAGAAATGGAGTATGCAGATGACGTTGATTTCCTTGATGGAAAAAAGTAAGTTCTTGACCAGTTCCAGCCAGTAGCAGCTGAGATACCTAGAATTCATTTTCTGTTCATGAATGAGACGAAGACTGAGTCTCTAATTGCGAGGTAGTTAGTGCTACGGGTAATATCGTAATATTAGTGCTAAAGTGGTGTTGGCGAGGTCGCAAATCAGGTCTTGTTTTCCTATCATATTTCTCTCATCTCTGGTCGTCCTTAAATCGAGGTACGATATCCTCATGCGGTGATCATTGACCTGTTGACCATTCTCCAAAGCAGACATATTCAAGCTTATTACAGTGTCAGATCACCTCATCACACTCCTATCACTGCGTAGTTGTATAGTGATCGACTTGATTATGTATACGAAAAGCTGACTTGCTTACCGCATGCCTGTTTCCTAGAGTTGCACGCTTCGCCCGCCTTCGGACAGCCTTTGAAGCAAATGCACTCGCACTTGCAGGCAGCGTGGTACGGGTCCTTTTTTTCCTCAGTGTAATCGCACCTCAACTGAAAATAGCGTGCACCGACACCTTAACCGAAAGGACAATAAATATTAAATCTGCCAGTGCATGATAACGATAAAACTCTATGAATGAAACAGAGAACTCAGATGAAAATTCAACAGTTAGCCATGTTTGTATTTTACATCGGATAGAACATTTAGGACTGAGTTTTTCAGAGGCGAAGATCGCGCCATGATAAAATAGATAAGAATTTGGCCCAAGTAAGTGGCTGATTTAGTGCCAACGTGTGGGGCCTCGATCATGGTGTCAGGCTATTGACTATGGTAGTGAATTGAATGGCTGGTTCAAAGGAACGTATCATATGGGACCTTTTACCTTGAGGCATCCTTTTTTCTCCTGGGTCTGTTTGTCCATACAATATTCCGGCGTGCTGCATAACTTGTCTCCTATCAACCCAATGAAGCTCATATTCTTGGTGACCGTGATCTGCTCATGCACGCATGATTGGGCCAGCACGGGGAGGAGGACCAGGAGAACGACTGGTCCCACTGCCATTTTGATCCAATACGTCCACTGAAACGGCGATACAGATAAAAGTGATGAACATTTTCTATTAATCAACTCCGTATCTAAGCCAAAATGCGGTAAAAGTAGTTGAAACCTGGCCCGTGTGACTCGGGGTGCGACTCTGTCATATGTGAATGTGGCTTCTCTGAACAAACATCAGAACACATCCTTCGAGAATATCCTCCGGCTGGTTACTTACCGAGGGGAGGCCTAGCCAGAGTCCACATCTTTAAAACGCTATCGGGAACAGAAGCAGATTTGCGTCACACAAACAATGCGGAAGTTCAACCAAGACGAAAACCTACCAGAACAGAAGAAAGGAAAATGCTAGAGATATCCGGCTCGTTATATGTCGTCACGATGGATCGCTGGTAAAAATGTGAGAAAGGATAAAGGCAGGAAGCAGCCCGCAGCTCGTGAGCAAAGCTCAAAGCCCTGGGTGTCTCGTCAACGAAATGTATTCACCAGTAAGGAAAAGACCTGTTACATCTGTATATCTGTCAGTTAAAGCCAGTTAACTGTTAATTGTTAAAACAATATTATAAGGCCTTCGGTGCACCAATGCACGTGGAGGAATTTACTGCGAAGCTCTGCATGCATACATATTATTATGCTAACGACGCGAAATATACATGAGTAGGCCTACATGTATACTTGTTCTAAGCACACGGCGCTTTGATATTAATTTATTTCAAATAGCATTCGCATACATTTTTATTTGTAAACGACCGCCCTGGAGCATCTGGTTTTAGCCTTGCTGTTCATAGGGGAATACAATTATTCAGTGCTAAGAGGACAGAGTTGATATTTTGAGCACGAAAGGGGGCGTTCGTATCATAGAATCAGTCTTGCTTTGTGCAACACTGCTGCAGTTTCGACTCGTCTCCATTTGAAACTGGTCGCCTTACGTGTAAACTCTCAAATTTTATGAACTTTTAAAACTATTATATCTTGAAGTATTTGGTTGTGTCAAGACGATAACTGTTTGGTCCACAGAAGTGGCTTGATAGTCCCAAACCGACTCTCTAGGGGGAGTACAAGCCTTCGTCGACCAATCAGCAAGCAGAAAAGAATCCCATTCAAGAAATATATCTGGCTGAGAAAGATGGCACTAATATCTGGTCAACAATTCAGATTTGACTAAACGTCAACCAACCTCTATAATAAATCCGGAAAAAACATCGGTTGACTGCGTATTGCAATAACTTCATTGATTAAAGGTCTTTGATCTTTGGTCTCCGATCTGATAGGCCTCGTACCTGGTAATGGAAATGTGAACCAACCTGTTGACCAATCCTCTTGAGATAAGAGTTCACCTGGTTTCTCCGGAACCATACTCACAGTGGAAACGCGCCATTCAAGTCATCATCGAAAGGTCGCCATGATGAACAGGTTTTTATTGTTGCTGGGTCTGGCAGGGTGCAGTCAGGCCTTTCTGGAAAGCCTCTGGGGTGGTAAGTGAGATGTTTTGATTCAAGAAAGCCTTTTATAACTGGTGGCGGAGAGTGCAGTCAAACCAGGC